>NC_081374.1:45828982-46003982 GCF_030684315.1 Stegostoma tigrinum
GTGCGTCTGTGCATGTGTGTGTGTGACTGCGTGAGTGTGTGCGTAAGTGTGTGTGTTTGCATGAGTGTGTGCGTGCTTGTGTGTGCGTGTGTGTGTGTGCATGCGTGTGTGCGTGCGAGTGTGTGTGTGCGTGCGTGTGTGTGCGTGCGTGTGTGTGTGCATGCGTGTGTGTGTGTATGTGTGCGTGCGCGCGCGTGTGTGCATGCATGCGTGTGTGTGCATGTGTGTGTGTGTGCGTGCGTGCATGTGTGTGTGTGTGTGTGTGTGTGTGTGTGTGTGTGTGTGTGTGTGTGTGTGTGTGTGCGCGCGTGTGTGTGCGTGTGTGTTAGGGGCATTCACTATGCCACTGCCAACTGGGACTGAGTGGCAGAATGGGGAGGGGTTGTGTGTGGAATGCCCCAGGTCACATGGCCATGGTACTGTTCCATTTCTCCGTGAATGGTGCCGTCCCAAAATTGAACAATCTTCGGCTGGGCTCTGAGGTAAGCGGAAAGCATTGGAATTTTGGGGGAAGTGGAGCTGAGGTCAAGGTTCAGCCTTGGCCTGATTGAGCAGTGGAACAGTCTGGAGGAGTAGGTGGCCTACACTCACATTTTCCTGTCTCTTTATGAGTTTCCAACAACATCGGGAATTTGACTGCAGACAGGGATGGGAGAACGGTGATTAGAATGAGAGAGAGAATTGCAGAGCTTAAAGTTTGGAGTCTCGTGCAGCACTGGGAGTGTCCATATCTCTGAGCTAGAAAGTGCACGCTCAAGTCCCACTTACTCTTAACATGTGTGAAGAAGTTGGTTATAAAAAATAATCCAGAGTTGAGGCAATTGGAGCCATGTCCCACCAATGGTCAGAATGGATCAGTATTGGAGATGTGGGAGTGTTCCAGGGGGTGAAAGAGGTTCCAGAGATTGGGAGCTGTGAGAGTGAAAATCTCGACCCGCGATGGGGTCTCTCGATTCTGCGATCAGTCAATGAACACTCGCAGTCGGTCTGGCTGTTTATTTCTTCATACGGCCGGGTACAGGTCATCTGGAAAACACAGAAGTTGAGCACTTTTGTATTCCTCAGAGGAGCTGCACACACAACTTAATACGAAGAGATTTTTATACTTTAAGCAGGGTACATGGCATGATCGCATATTCAAAGAATTACCAATCAATACATGATATTGGTTCATTGACAGTTACTTAATCCAATAATATTAACTGGTAAACAACTTTTGTCACAACACGTAAGTAACTTTTTATCTCGCCACACAGCGCCACAACATTTGCAACCGAAGGTCAGTTAGAACGGTTAGTACTGCACTATCTTATCATTACTGCATTATTTATGCAGCTCCAGCAGAATTCAGAGTTCCCAGGCTGGAAGCCATTTTTGTTGCTAACTTGCATCGAGAAGCCATCTTGTGCCTGTATCTAAGTTTGAGATTCTCAAGAGCACAGGGTGAGCTGAAGACAGGAAGAAAATACTGAGACAGGGAGAAATTAGTGAGAATGAGATTGACCTCTTGTCAATGCTGAGTGAGTGTGGTATTGGTGGTGAATTCGCTTGCCCAGTAAATGTGCTCCCCACCATTGGGTCAAATATACACGTTTAACAGGAGATGCGATGAAGAGGGATCAAAAGGATTTACCCAGCCATCTCCCACACCCAGGCTTTAAAAATTGTGACGAATCTCTGTTGGGATCACGGGGTGCTGCTGTTTTAGCCTGGGGTCTCTGTTGGGATCACAGGGTGCTGCTGTTTTAGCCTGGGGTCTCTGTTGGGATCACGGGGTGCTGCTGTTTTAGCCTGGGGTCTCTGTTGGGATCACGGGGTGCTGCTGTTTTAGCCTGGGGTCTCTGTTGGGATCACGGGGTGCTGCTGTTTTAACGTGGGGTCTCTGTTGGGATCACGGGATGCTGCTGTTTTAACCTGGGGTCTCTGTTGGGATCACGGGGCGCTGCTGTTTTAACCCGGGGTCACTGCAGACTGATGGCGGTGTGACCCCAGGATCCCAGCTGCCCTGCTGTGAGTTGGGAATGAAATTTGGAAGGAGCTCTGGTTTTCAATGCCCATGGACTGGGAGCAGCAGACTTTCCCTTTGGTCAGACTGCAGGCCAGGGGTGAACATTTGGCAGAGTACAGAGAGTCATGTTCAACACCTACACTCAGTCCCAGAAACGTCCCACATTCCAGGGTGCGGTCTCTGCGTTAGCGTCCGAGTCCAGCTGACAGGATACTGAGGCCAACAGCAGCCCGTAGCCCCATGTTGGAATGAGGGCAGTGAGGACACAGACTTTCCAAAGTCGCATTAGGTGGAGAAACCCAGAAATCACCGAGCTCAAACAGACAGCAAGTCCATCGCTGGGTCACAGAAATCTTAATTCAGCATCAGTTGGAACCAGTGTCACAGGGACAGGGTGAGGGACAGAGTGAGAGACAGGGTGAGGGATGGAGTGAGGGACAGGGTGAGGGACAGAGTGAGCGATGGAGTGAGGGACAGGGTGAGGGACAGGGTGAGGGACAGGGTGTGGGACAGGGTGAGGGACAGGGTGAGGGATGGAGTGAGGGACAGGGTGTGGGTCAGGGTGTGGGACAGACTCAGGGACAGGGTGTGGGACAGAGTGAGGGACAGAGTGAGGGACAGGGTGTGGGACAGGGTGAGGGACAGGGTGAGGGACAGACTCAGGGACAGGGTGTGGGACAGAGTGAGGGACAGAGTGAGGGACAGGGTGTGGGACAGGGTGAGGGACTGACTCAGGACAGGGTGAGGGACAGGGTGAGGGACAGGGTGAGGGTCAGGGTTAAGGGACAGGGCGAGGGACAGGGTGAGGGACAGGGTGAGGGTCAGGGTTAAGGGACAGGGTTAAGGGACAGGGCGAGGGACAGGGTGTGGGACAGACTCAGGGACAGGGTGTGGGACAGGGTGAGGGCCAGGGTGAGGGACAGGGTGTGGGTCAGGGTTAAGGGACAGGGCGAGGGACAGGGTGAGGGACAGGGTGAGGGACAGGGTGTGGGACAGACTCAGGGACAGGGTGTGGGACAGAGTGAGGAACAGACTCAGGGACAGGGTGTGGGACAGGGTGAGGGCCAGGGTGTGGGTCAGGATTGAGGGACAGGGTGAGGGACAGGGTGAGGGACAGGGTGTGGGACAGACTCAGGGACAGGGTGAGGGACAGACTCAGGGACAGGGTGTGGGACAGGGTGAGGGACAGGGTGAGGGACAGGGTGTGGGACAGGGTTAAGGGACAGGGCGAGGGACAGGGTGAGGGACAGGGTGAGGGACAGGGTGTGGGTCAGGATTGAGGGACAGGGTGAGGGACAGGGTGAGGGACAGGGTGAGGGACAGGGTGTGGGTCAGGATTGAGGGACAGGGTGAGGGACAGGGTGTGGGACAGGGTGAGGGACAGGGTGTGGGTCAGGGTTAAGGGACAGGGTGAGGGACAGGGTGAGGGACAGGGTGTGGGTCAGGATTGAGGGACAGGGTGAGGGACAGGGTGTGGGACAGGGTGAGGGACAGGGTGTGGGTCAGGGTTAAGGGACAGGGTGAGGGACAGGGTGAGGGACAGGGTGTGGATCAGGGTTGAGGGACAGGGTGAGGGACAGGGTGAGGGACAGGGTGTGGGTCAGGATTCAGGGACAGAGTGAGGGACAGGGTGAGGGACAGAGTGAGGGACAGGGTGAGGGACAGGGTGAGGGACAGGGTGTGGGTCAGGATTGAGGGACAGGGTGAGGGACAGGGTGAGGGACAGGGTGTGGGTCAGGGTTGAGGGACAGGGTGAGGGATAGGGTTAGGGACAGGGTGTGGGTCAGGGTTGAGGGACAGGGTGAGGGACAGGGTGAGGGACATGTCAGGTGTCACAGTGACAGTGCTGGTGTTGTGAGTGTAATGGGTAGAAATCGTGTATGGGGGAGGCAGTCGTTATGATGGGGGGGGGCGCGGATTCTGGCGTAGAATGGGGCAAGTGGTTGATGGGGCACGCGATGGTGATGGTTTTTGTTTATTCTTTCACAGGACGAGGGTAACACTGACTAGGCCAGTTTTTATTGTTTGGACACCGTCGCTCACCTAGTGGGAATGGAGTTCAGGGATTTGATCTAGTGACAGCAAAGGAACGGTGGTATATTTCCAAGTCAGGACTCGGAGTGGAACTTGCAGGGGCTGGTGTCCCCATGTATCTGCTGCCCTTGTCCTTCTAGACAGCAGTATCTGCGGTTTGGAAGGTGCTGTCTGAGGATCTTTGGTGAATTTCTGCAGTGCATCTTGTAGATAGTACACACTGCTGCTACTGAGTGTCGGTGGGGGAGGGAGCGGATGTTTGTGGATTTGGTGCCAATCAAGCGGCTGCTTTGTCCTGGATGGTGTCCAGCTTCTTAAGTGTTGCTGGGGCTGCACCCATCCAGGCCAGTGGGGAGTATTCCATCACACTCCTGACTTGTGCCTTGTAGATGGTGGACAGGCTTTGGGGAGTCAGGAAGGGAGTGAATAACACAGAGATCCCAGATTTGTATAAAATGACACTCAAAGAAGGAGAGTGGATGTTGAAGTCAGGATGGGAATGACCTGGAGGGGAATTTGGAGGCGGTGCAGTTGTCACAGCATTGTAACTGATGCTCCTCGATGACAAGAGTTTGCAGACAAGGGTCAAGTAGTCAAAGGTGATCGCTGCGTGACCTCCTGGAGATGGCGCACACTGGGTCATGGTGGCGTTGGGCATAGTGAACTGCCAGCAGGCATACAGCTCTCTCTCTCTCACTTAGCCCATTCTCCTGTGCATCTCAGTCACCTCTGCATTTGTACAATGACGCTACAAAAGCATTTATCCATTCTCCCCCAAGTGTTACAATTCTAAATAATCCAAAATAAAAGAAGCTTGGTGTTTGACAATGAATTTGAAACTTAGAAGCTTTTTCCAAAAACACTTCTTTCATCGATCGATTGAATTGATTCAGTTGAGTAAAAGGTTTTTAAACTTTATGATCTTACAGGAACAAGGCTCCAGTTTGACAACATAGTAAAATGTTCTACACTATATAATCTTTTCAAACATTTCTATGCATGACTCACTGACCAATACCACAGGGAATCCAGCTAAAATATTTGAATTATGATTCTTGTTCTACAGAGAAATGTGCCATACCATATTTCAATTAAGATTTGATAGTTTGTGGATTTTTTAATTCAACAATGCCAAGGAAAACCAATGGAGGATCTAGGCGCGAAACATCAGCTTTTGTGCTCCTGAGATGCTGCTGGGCCTGCTGTGTTCATCCAGCCTCACATTTTATTATCTTGGATTCTCCAGCAGCTGCAGTTCCCTTTATCTCTGATCACAGTTATCGCCCTTTAACATCTTAAGGTAACCCTCAGTGAGTGAACGAGTTTTGAGCTAAATTGCTTTGTAGTGCAGTAGTTTTTCTAATCATTCATGGTATGAGGGTGTCCCTGGCTACGCCACAGGTCAATTCAGAGTCAGGCACATCGCTGTGGGACTGGAGTCTCTTGAAGGCCAGGCCCAGGTGAGAGTGGCAGTTTCCTTCCCTAAAGACATCTGTGAATTGGGGCGGGAGAGGGAGGGGGGGCTTTTCCAACAATTGATTCACTTGAGAGAGTCTTAATTCCCAACTTCTTCTGATTTCAAATTCCACTGTTTGCTGTGGCTGGATTTGAACTTGGGTCCTCAGGACATTATCTGGGCCTCGGGATTAACAGTGCAGCGATAATGCCAGAGATGACACGGTGTGAGGCTGGATGAACACAGCAGGCCATGCAGCATCAGAGGAGCAGGAAATAATCAGTGATAATGCCACTAGGCCATTGCTTTCCCCACTCTGTCACTGCGAAGCAGGCAAAAGTAAAGCAATTCACAGCCATTCTATCTGTATTACCAACCTTGGTTAATCAATAAATATTGATCAGAAGAGCAGGAGAAAATTTCCTTCCCTGGGAGTTTTAACATAAACTTCAGAGAGCTGACAGGATTTCCATTCAGTGTCTTTTCCAAATGACAGCCTCTGTGTTCATGCAGGCTTCCCTCAGGCATACGCTGAGGTATTAGCCTCAGCTAAATGCTTGAGATTGCTTGAAGAGGGCTAGAACTGAGAATGCTCCCACTGGGCCATGGCGGGCAACTCAGAACATGAGGCTACTATTGTGCAGGGACGATTCGATTGAGGTTCCACCTTCCTGGGCTGGACCCACAAATCAAACTGGGAAGTGTTCTCCCCAGGTCAGCCATTCCAGGGTCACCCTTCCAGAGGAACACCAAGTGCCCATCACCGCAGCAACACCCCAGGCAGCGCAGGGCTCTGCACTGCAGGGCTTTGTGCTTCTCCTGAGGCTTTGTAGCTGTCCAAAGAGCAGGTGTGCAGCAAGGAAACAGTGTCCTTCCTTAGAGAAAGGAACTCACTAGACCCGCTCTACCCACAGCAGCTTCACAGAGGCAGCCAGTGTACCACTGACGATAAACTATACAGCAGATCTTCTCACAACAGGCTACGTTTGAGATCAGCAGCAGCTATTCTCATTCCAAAAATCTACACCTCTTACTGTCAATCTCGGGGTAAAAGTTGGGTATTTTTTCACACAGAGGTTCTAGCATGGCCCAGTAATCTATCTTCAGCTTTAGAGAGTCTTTAGAGTTTTAGAGACGTACAACATGGAAATAAACCCTTCGGTCCAAATCATCCATGACGACCAGATATCCTAAATGAATCTAGCCCCATTTACCAGCATTTGGCCCATATCCCTCTAAACCCATCCTGTTCATGTACCTATCCAGATGCCTCATAAATGTTGTAATTATGCCAGCCTCCACCCCTTCCTCTGGCAGCTCATTCCATACACACACCACCCTCTGTGTGAAAAAGTTGCCCCTTAGGTCCCTCTTAAATCTTTCCTCCCTCGCCTTAAACTCATTCCCTCTAGTTTTGGACTCCCCCACCCTGGAAAAAGCCATTGGCTATTCACCCTATCCATGCCCCTCATGGTTTTATAAACCTCTATAAGGTCACCCCTCAGCCTCCGAAGTTCCAGGGGAAAATAACCCCAGCCTATTTAGCCTCTCCCTGTAGCTCAAACCCTCCAACCCTGGCAACATCCTTGCAAATCTGTTCTGAATCGTCCCCAAGTTTCACAGCATTATTCCTGTAGCAGGGAGACCAGAAGAGCACGCAGTATTCCGAAAGTGGCCCAACCCCTGTGCAGTACAGCCCCAACATGATCTCTTGGCGCCTTTCTCTTCCTGAGATGCAGGTGTCTGGTTGGCATGGAGGAGCTGGATTGAAGGGTCTGTTTCCATGCTGTACCATTCTATGGCTCTAGTAGGAGGAGGTAAGGCATCAGTTGGGGCTGGAGGGGATCGTGAAGGATCAATACTGTCAAAGTGGGATCAAGCCTGTTCTGTTCTGTGAACCCTGGCTTGGTTGGAGGATAATAATGTGGTGACAATTGACCATCCCCTGCGCCGGAGGAGAAAGACCAGGGTCCCTAATCCTGATCCCAATGCAGCTGGCTGCTGGGTCTCACAAACATGAAGCTGAGCGCAACAGTAACGTACCCTGTGGTCAAACAGCTCTATGACACTCACGGATGTAGATGGTCATTCTGATGACGTTGTAAAGGAATTGTGGCCTTGCTGAGCCTCTGTCATACAGATCAGTCCATCCCCTGAGAGGAGGAGGAGGAGAGGGAAACTGGGAAGAAGTGAAAATAACCCGGCTGTTGTCAAAGGAAAGCATTAAACGGGAGAGCCAACGGTCCGAATGTGACCCTGAGCCAAAGGAACTGGTGCGAAGGATGGGGGCAGGTGAGCACTGGCAGAGTGCAGAGATTTCAGAAGGTTGTAGAGCTGCAAGAGAGACTGGGGAGGGGATGGCGAGGCCAAGGAAAGATTCGAACATGACAATGAGAATTTAAAACTTGTGGTATGGTTGGACCAGGATCACAAAATAAGTCAGTGGACAGAGAGGAGGTGGATAGCTGGAGGAACGGTGTACTCTCAAATTATTTCTATGAGCCAACTGATCGCCTTTTGTGATGAAACTACATTCAGTCCACACCATCAGGTACGGGGTCTTTTTTCTGTATTGTGCCTTAATCTGTCCTGAAGTTACAAACCACTCCCTGGAGCATGGTTCCGCGAGTTTGTCAGTGCAAGAGTCAGCGAGGTATCGGACTGACCTCTCTTTGGTAATTTCCTGGATTAATCCTGTTCCTGTCTAGCTCCATCTTCCTCCATTTCTGGATTGCACAGAACGGGACCGAAATCAGTCGACTTCTTTACAGCGTTAATAACAACTTTGGTCAGAAATTTCCGTGGAATTTATTCATGTAGCTGTTTAATACAGGAAAGCTCTCTTTCTTTCTCCAAATGAGAAGGTATATTAACTACATAAAAAAAGTAAAGGTCAGGTGTATAACACTGGGCTGAAGCACCAACTGTCCCAAAAAAAAGCACAGGAGTTTCCAGCTGCAAGTGAATGATTCATTTTTGGAAACCGCATTTAACAAAGTGACATGGCAGAAACCAGGCCATGTGTCCCACCAGGCATTTCATTGGCCTGATGATTTCATAGTTACACAGCAACGAACCCAGAATAAGCAGCCCTGTGAAGTTGTCCAACAAATAACTCTGATCATGCTGAGTAGCAGTTTTGTAATTGGACAGTAAGTAACCCTTACCCTGCTTGACATTATTCTACAGAGATATTTTTATTCACTCTTTGTTAGTTGGGTCAGCATTTATTGCTGATCCCGAGTTATCCCTTCAGAAGGTGATGGTGAGCTGCCTTCTTGAACCACTTCTGTCCACCTGCTGTGGGTTGACCCACAATACTATTAGGGAGGGAATTCCAGGAGTTCGACCCAGTGACAATGAGGGAATGGCAATATATTTGCAAGCCCAGACAATGAATGGCTTGGAGGGGAAGTTTCAGGTGGTGGTGTTCCCATGTGTCTGCCCTTGTCCTGCTAGATGGAAGTGGTCGTGTGTTTTGGAAGGTGATGTCTGAGGATCTTTGGTGAATTTCTGCAGTGCATCTTGTACACAGTACACACTGCTGCTACTGAGTGTCGGTGGTGGAGGGAGTGGATGCTTGTGGATTTGGTGCCAATCAAGCGGCTGCTTTGCCCTGGATGGTTTCAAGCTTCTTGAGTGTTGTTGGGGCTGCACCCATCCAGACAAGTGGGGGGTATTTCATTGGACTCCTGACTTGTAGATCATGGACAGGCTTTGGGGAGTCAGGAGGTGAGTTACTCACCACAGGATTCCAAGCCTCTGACCTGCTCTTGACGCTCCTCTGTTAATGTGGTGAGCTCACTTGAGTTTCTGGTCAATGGTAATCCCATGGATATTGATAGTGAGGGATACAGTGATAGAAACACCACTGAATGTTAAGGGACGGTGGTTAGGTTGTCTGTTATTGGTGATGGTCACTGCCCGGCAATTGTGTGGTATGAATGTTACTCATCACTTGTCGGCACAAGACTGGAAACTGTCCAGAATATATTGCATTTAAACATAGACTGCTTCAGCATCTGAGGAGTTGCGAATGAGGCTGTATATTATACAATCGTTGGCAAAGACCCCCACTTCTGACCTGATGACAGAGAGAAGTTCATTGATGAAGCAGCTGAAGATGAACAGGCCGAGGACACTACCCTGAGGTTCTCCTGCAGAGATGTCCTGGAGCCGAGACGACTGTGAGTTGCAGGAACAGCAACCCCCATTCCGCTTGGGAACCACTTGGGTTGCTGTTCCTGAAAACTTCGGGTGGTATCATTGTGGCACTGCAGGATGCCCAGGATGAACATGTCGTCTGGGGAATGGGATGGGGAGTTGGGATGGTTCGCGACTGGGAGGTGCAGTTTTTAGTGCGAACCGAGCGTAGGTGTTCTGCAAAGCGGCCCTGCCTTCCCCCGCTCCCTATTTATTTCAGAACCCTCTCCCCCTCCCCCATTTCTGAAGAAGGGTCTAGGCCTGAAACGTCAGCTTTTGTGCTCCTGAGATGCTGCTTGGCCTGTTGTGTTCATCCAGCTCTACACATTGTTGTCCAAAATTTCACAGGAAATGTTTTCTTTTAAAGAAAATCTAGTTTCCCTTAAAACTTTTGTGAGCTCACTATGAAACTGCCCAATTAAGTTGGTGCAACTGTTAAGATGGAATTTCCAGGATTTAGAGTCCTGCCTCGAAATCAACACGAAGGGGCAGCAGAGACAGCCCTGTTGCAGGAATCCCTGTTTCAGATTGAGATATCATCACAACGATAGATATTTGCTGCCAGGCCTGCCACAGGACTATGTTTCTTTGACCCAATTCAACACAGGAACATGATGGGAGTAGATTGCTTAGTCCCTTAAGGCTGCTCTGTCATTCAGTATAACACCGGCTAATTGCATTTTTCAAAATAAATTAAATTCACTTTAAATCGAAAGCTTTGTTTATGGAGTGAGAGCTCTCTTGTAAGGAGTGATCAGTAGAATGGGCCTGGGATTTTTGCAGTTGAGGAGAATGAGAAGCAGTCTCAGTGAATTGCATTAAATTCCTAGAGGGCTCGACAGAGTCGATGTTGATACTATGGATGTTACAAACCACAGCGATCAATTATTTTAAAATAGGCACAGAGCTAGGTTCCACAAACATATGGATAAAGTATTTGCCGTGCTGACACGGATTTCTGGGTTGGTCTGTCAAATCCACGAAGATTTTGCTGACTTTCACAGCGTGGTCTCCATTTAAGTTGAAACATCAATCCCCGAATACACACAAAGAGACAGCAGATGCCGTAGCCCCATGGCCTTTCTAACAGCTGGTTAGAAACACCACGTTCCTGTCAGCCTGTACACAGCAACGCATTGTGAACGGTACACACAGCGTTCCTGTCAGCCTGTACACAGCAACGCATTGTGAACGGTACACACAGTTTTCCTGTCAGCCTGTACATAGCAAAGCATTGTCAACTGTACACACAGCGTTCCTGTCAGCCTGTACACAGCAACACATTGTGAATGGTACACACAGTTTTCCTGTCAGCCTGTACACAGCAATGCATTGTGAACTGTACACACAGCGTTCCTGTCAGCCTGTACACAGCAACGCATTGTGAACGGTACACACAGTTTTCCTGTCAGCCTGTACATAGCAAAGCATTGTCAACTGTACACACAGCGTTCCTGTCAGCCTGTACACAGCAACACATTGTGAATGGTACACACAGTTTTCCTGTCAGCCTGTACACAGCAATGCATTGTGAACTGTACACACAGTGTTCCTGTCAGCCTGTACACAGCAAAGCATTGTGAACTGTACACACAGTGTTTCTGTTAGTCTGTACACAGTAACGCATTATGAACTGTACATGCAGTGTTCCTGTCAGCCTGTACACAGCAACACATTGTGAACTGTACATACAGTGTTTCTGTCAGCCTGTACCTACAGGGAACACGAAGGAAGCCCATAGTCATCATCGCTAGGGAACCCAGGAGTAGTCTGAGAAATGCTGAATTAAAAACAACACAGAATATGTTGAGATAATGGGAACTGCAGATGCTGGAGAATCCGAGATAACAAGGTGTAGAGCTGGATGAACACTTCCCTGCTCCTCTGATGCTGCTTGGCCTGCTGCGTTCATCCAGCTCTACACCTTGTTTTTACAGAATATGTTGGCTCAGCTCCTTCCCTGTCACAGCGGTGTTATGGAGTTCTCAGCGAGTCAGGGTCTCAGCTTCCAGAGGGATGTACAGGCTCAAGGCTGATCAGGTGGGGGGAGTCCAAAACTAGAGCGGCATAGGTTTAAAGTGAGAGGGGAAAGATGTAAAAGGGACCTAAGGGGCAACTTTTTCACACAGAGGGTGGTGCGTGTATGGAATGAGCTGCCAGAGGAAGTGGTGGAGGCTGGTACAGTTACTACTTTAAGCTTGAGAACATGGATGGTGTGGGCTAGTTGGGCCAAAGGGCCTGTTTCTGTGTTGTATGACTCTATGACTCTATCACAGAGCTTCTTATTTGTACCAGAATCCTTCTGTCACTCCATTCTTTCTGTCTGAGTATGTGTTGGTCAGTTTCCTTGTACCTGGGCTGCGCATCTGCAGTCAGAATCACACTTTCCGAACTTCCCAATCTTAATCTAACTATTCTGAAAATGACTTAAGTAACTGCAGAAAGCTGCAGCGCAGTGAGGCGTTTAGGAATTACAAAAAGCAAATAATAACAAAGGTGAATGGAACATCTGTCTTTCTTTCGAAGAGAATGGAATATAAAACTAGGGATGTCTTGCTTTATGAGGCACTGTTCAGGCCACACCCAGAATATTGTGAGTAGTTTAGCCCCCTTGTCTAAGGAAAGATATGCTGGTGTGGGAGGGATTCCAGGGAATTGACGTGGAGAGATTTTCTTATGTGGAAAGGTTGTGTAAGTTGAGTTTTTGTAATTATTGGCTTTCAGAAGAATGAGGGGCAAGGCTATTGAAACACCCGAGATTCTTAGTGAGCAGGGCAGATGTAGAAAGAGTGTTTCCCCTTGTGTGTGTGTGTTGGGGGAGGGGTGGTGTTGTGGGACTAGAGAGCATCATCTCAGAATTTTGAGACAGAGGAAAAGGAAGCTTTACCCATGAGCCTAGTCATCAATGAAATTCTTTACCACGGAGGGTGGTTGAGGCTGGGGGTTGTTCAGTATATTTAAGGCTGAGATAGATAGATTTTTAATCAGCGAGGGTAACGAGGATTATGGGGAAAAGGCAGGAAAGTGGAGTTGAGGAATATTGGATCGGCCATGATCTCATTGAATGGCAGAGCAGAGTCGATGGGCTGAATGGCCAACTCCTGGCTCCTGTGCCTTTCTCACACAATGACTTGGTGTCCAGTTTGAAGTAAATGGAAGGTGGAGGGAGATGGGGGGGTGGCAGTCTCTTCTCTGCGTCCCCACGACCCTTCCCCTCCAACCTTTACCTTGCCTTGGCCCCCAATCCCACTCTGCACTCCTGCCTTTGCCCTGGCTAATACCTGGAACACGGAGAAAGCCAAACAAAAGTCAAAAGCAATGAAGCAATAAAAAAAATCATGTTTTATTTGTAGAATTCTACGCAGTGTGGTATAACAGCCAACAGAAAACATGGGAGTCAGTGGACACTGACACAGGGCTAAGGATGAGGGACACATAAGCTGCTGGTGTGCTTCATCCTGTCGAAATGAATGGTACTTTGTACAGAACCTCTGACTCGTAGAATGTTCCAGAAGACAAGGTTAAGCACTGGTTGCAGGGTGGAGGGCTATGCCCAGTCTCTCTGAGCTCCTGCACTCCTCTGGCAGTGCCCGCTCGGCAGGGAGCCGGCCTGCACTTGCCCAGCGCCTCCTGGTGGCAGTGTGGACTCCACTCATCGCGCTGTTCAGCCACATCAGTCGTTTCAGCTGCTCCATTGCCCTCCCCTTGTCATGTAGGAGCTGGTGCTCTGTCACTGTCCGTTTACTGAAAGACAGATAACACTGCTCAGCGCCCGGGTTGCCAACTCCGGATGGACGGCTTCCTTGAGCTTTCATGAACCCGCACGCCCCCAACCCTCCCACCATTGACCAGCCCAGGCAGCTGTAAAGTCCCTGAGCAGGGACTGAAACTCAAAACCCTTCTTTGGAGTGTGCAATGTAAAATAAATTGTTGAAAGACAAGTTACAGTCAGACATCAGGGATTCAGTGTGATCAAGTGGTCTCTGGTTTTGTCAACGCCAAGATGGTTGCCAGCACGTGCAGAGGTTTCTGGCGCTGGGGGCTCTCCGTGATCATGCCGCTTGGTCAGCGGTATTCCAGGGACACCTTGTTGTGTCACTGTAGCTGTTGGTTTTCAGGGAGGGGACACTCAGGAATTTTTAACTACAACCTGTGTATCTGCTCGTGCATGGTCACTGTGCCACCTAGTGGTGGCATTGGCAATAACCACAGCCATGTTCAAAATTGATCGGGAGGGGAGTCAGTGATAATGGGAACTGCAGATGCTGGAGATTCCAAGATAATAAAATGTGAAGCTGGATGAACACAGCAGACCCAGCAGCATCTCAGGAGCACAAAAGCTGACGTTTCGGGCCTAGACCCTTCATCAGAGAGGGGGATGGGGGGAGGGAACTGGAATAAATAGGGAGAGAGGGGGAGGCGGACCGAAGATGGAGAGTAAAGAAGATAGGTGGAGAGAGTGTAGGTGGGGAGGTAGGGAGGGGATAGGTCAGTCCAGGGAGGGGAGTCAGTTCGGTTCTCACTGTTGCGATGGTACTCCAACTCGCAGCAGCGCTGACCTCAAACAGGGCCTTCCTTTTCTTTTTTAGACGCAATAAGTGGAAAGTGTTCAATGAAAATAGAAAAGAAAACTTTTTTTTAATACCTTCCGATGCTGTTTGATCTGACAATTCAATGTTGCAGAACCTCAAAGAGAGCAGTAATGGATAAATGAAGATTATGACCAAGTACAGAGCGAACGGCTAATTTTTTTTAAAAAGAAAAGCAGAACGCAGTGTAAATGGATGCAGAAAGAAACAAGACAAGACCAACTCGAGATGTCATATTGAGGTTGTTGAAGCCTCTTCTGGAGTACAGTGTGCAGTTCAGTTCTCCCTGTTATAGGAAGGATATTATTAAGATCTAGAGGACTCAGCTGAGATTTACTAGGAGGTTTCCAGGAACGGAAGGTTTGAGTTATAAGGGGAGGCTGGATAGGCTTGGACTTTATTCACTGGAATGGAGATAACTGAGGCGTGACCTTGCAGAGGTTTATAGAATCATGTCGGGCGTGGATAAGGCAAATAGCCAAGGTTATTTTCTCTAGGGTGGGGGAGCTCAAAAATAGGAGGCATATTTTTAAGATGAGAGGAGAAATATTTAAAAGGGACTTGAGAGGAAATGTTCACATACAATGTAGTTTATATGTGGAACGAACTGCCAGAGGAAGTGGTAAATGCAGGTACAGTCACAGTTTAAAAGACATTTAGATGGGTGCACAAATAGGAAAGGATTAGAGGGATATGGGCCAAATCATGACAAATGGGGTTAGATTTACTCAGGGTATCTGGTCAGCATGGCCAATTGGACTGAAGGGCCTGTTTCCGTGCTGTACGTCTCTATGGCTCTATTTAAAAAACATTAGGATAAGCCCATGAATAGGAAAGGTTTAGAGAGAAATGGGCCAAATGTAAGTCAAGTGGGACTAGTTCAGTTTGGGAAACTTGGTCAGCATGGATGAGTTGGGCCGAAGGGTCTGCTTCTGTGCTGTATGGCTCTTAGATGGTGTAAAATGAAAGGGAGGAGAAAAAAGCATCACTTAGAAAGAGATGGAGACTGAGATAATGATCTTGAGTTTGTTGAAGTCAGTGTTGAACTCAGAAGGCTAGAGAGTGCTAAGATGAAGGATTAGGGGGTAATATTTTAGGTTGTGTTGACCTTCATTGGAAAACTGCAACAGGCCAAAGACAGAAATGTGGCCGTAGAAACATGATGGAGCATGAGAATGGCAAGCAACTGGAAGCTCAGGGTTCATTCTTGTGGACTGCGTGAGGGTGTCATCTAAGTGGTCACCCCGTAGCATGCCTCCAATGTAGAGGAGACCACATCGTGAACAATGGGCACGTATCTGCTTCCGAAACACTTGCCCATCGTGACTTGGTTTTGGTGCTCAACAAGAGGGGGCATCCCAGACCCTGTGAGGGTGGGGATTGGTGAGACACTTTTGAGACCAGGATTGGTTGGGAGGAGAGGGAGTGGACAGCTGTTTGAAAGAGAAAAAAAAGCCCAGGTATTGATTTGTTATTTAAACTTCCCTGTCCTTCACAGAAATTCCATTTTGTTCTTCCCTCCCCATCCCACATTTCACTGGCTTAGAAACTCTGACATTTCTATCTGCGCCCAGCTCTGATGAATAACCATTGACCTGATACATTCACTCTGCTTCTCCTCACAGATGTACTTCCAGAAAGGTTCCTTGAGAAGTATAGAGAAGGACGGTGGTGGGGGCGTGGGGGCGTGGGGGGGTGCGCGGTGGTACACTGGGCTAGTAATCCAAGTAGGCCCCATCTAATGTCCTGGGGGCAAAGGTTCAAATCTCACCAGTTCAGGGCTCCACACCCACAACATGTCACTGGTTCTTGGTCCTTGGAAATGGCCGAGCAGGTCACCAAGTTTCTTAGACTTGGCCATTCAGTTTACCCTTGCCAACAAAACCCACATCCCATATAGCAAAAAGAAATTGGGGCCGACCACACATTGAACCCCACAGGTATAACAGACAGGGGCAGGGCTGTCATACTCACTTTTCCACTGGATTCTGGGATCTTGCTGAAAAGCAAAGCAGCACAATCATGATGAAGGTCAGAGCCTGGTTGGGAAACAGCATTGTGCACACCTGTCCTGTTTTCAAAGCAGACAGACAGAGGTGTGTTAGTGACCAGAAACGGGTTGCTTTGCTCGGTTGGCCAGGCAGCTGGTTTGCAGTAAAAACCGAAAGAACCGCGGATGCCGTAAATCGGGAACAAAATCAGAAATTGCTGGAAAAGGTCTGGCAGCATCTGTGAAGGAAAAATCAGAGTTAATGTTTCGGTTCTGGTCACCCTTCCTCAAGCTCGTTGGTTTGCGATGCAGAGTGACACCAGCAGCTCGGGTTCAATTCCCACACTGGCTGAGGTTACCGTAGAGGAGTCTCTTTCTCAACCTCTCCCTTCAACTCAGATTAAACCACCACCAGCTCTCTCTCTCTCTTTATAATGACAGGGTGACCCAATGGTTGGATTCTGGCAGCTTTATCTTACCCCGTTAGTGACCAGACAGGTTAGAGCAGCTTGTTGCATATTCTGCGATACAACTAACCTGGGTCTCAGGAGCACCCCCAATGCACTGTCTGGAACAAGGCGTGGCACTACAGGGAGACATACCCTGCGTATCCCTGAAAATCTTGGAGGATAGGGATGTATCCCAGAGCACAAAGGCAATTAATCGGGCTGGTTTATCCATGAATACCTGTTTCCATGCTGTCAGACTCCATGAATGACTTGGGAGTATGAATAGCCTCCCTTTCAATGGCTATAATGAGCACTGTGCAGTCATGGGTGAGCAGAATTAATTATCAGCATGGTTTCTGTTTGCTGAATGGTCGCTGAGCCAAGCGATGTGCTTTAGTCTTTACCTCCTAGGTTTTCTGAGGTGACTTGAGTTGAAATGCAAAGGAACAATTTCAGGTTTCAGCCTGGAATTTAATCTGCTCCAACTAACATCTACAACTGGACAGATACAAAAGCTCATTGTACTCTCAGAATTACAAAGAAAACCCATCAGAGAGCTTCTGTTGAGGGAAACAATTAGTAAGAAATATTAGCCCCAAGCACCTATGAGGATGGTCAAAAAACAGATGGCAGGGTTTCCTCGTAATACAAGTACGAATGGGAGGATAAACAGAGGCAATGCTGAACAAAGCGGAACAAGAAGGGCCCTTGGTGGGAGGCTTGCATACCTATAGAGGGTGTTTTGAAGTAGGTCAGTTAGGGAACAGATGATGGAAGCACTGGCAGGCCCTTTGCACACAGCCATTCAGACAGAGCTGGAGCTTCCACTAGGAGAAAGCTGTCACTGATGGCCTGAGCCCCCTCCGCACCACTCTGGTCCTCAGATGGTCCCTGTGCTGTGATTGGCCCCTGGATGCCGTGTGATGGTCGGCTCCCCAATGGAACTGGCCACCCTCCCTGGGGTGGAAAGGATGGGCTCGAAACATTGCGCTAACTTCATAGCAGGCTTCTCCATGGTCCTGCACACCAAGTGCGGAGATGGGGCCTTCTGTGTCCTGTATATGGGCGCTATTCAGCCCAGTTTGTTTACTCTAGCCATCAGCTGAACCATCTGCAAGCTCACCCTGCAGGAACTGGAGTCTATCTTAGTTATACCATCTGGCCTAGCTGCAGCACAATGTGTAGCCATACTGATCGCCCCTCTCTGTGTCTTAACTTGCATTCTCACTGCTCCTTTACTGCCTCAGCAGGCTGTAGCCCTCAGATAAGAGAGAGGGAAAAGGGATGAGCTGAACCCATGGAGGAAGCAGGAAGAACCTGTGTACCATAATGTGTGCCTCCTCAGTCAGAGAGAGAAAGGGACTGCTGGAGGGGGGTGGAGGCGGTGCGGGTGGGGGGGGATCTGGAATGACAGAGTGGGGAGTAGGCATCCTGGTACTGGTCAACACTGGCCTTTCCCACAGCTGCCAGCCCTGTTACCTCCATTGAGGTCAGGTCCTCTTGACTCTCGGTTTGTATCTCTGTGACCACCTTCTCCTGCAATAGGAGGGCAACATGGGAAATATAAGCAGGTGTAGACCATTCAGCCCTAGTCAGCTTGATCATGGTCTCAACCCTGTTCTCCTCTGCCTTCTCTGCACACTTGGATGTCTTTATTATTTAGAAATCTGTTGAACTCTATTTTGAATGTACTCAACATCGCAGCCTCCACGGAGCACTGGGCAGTGAAGTAACAAGGTTCCCCACCTTCTGAGGGACAAAATATTTCCTCACCTCGGTCCAAAAGGGCCTGCTTCTTATCCTGAGACTGTGGCTCCTTGATTTAGATTCCTCTCCCAGCCCAGACCGAGCCCTGCGGCGGATATGTTATCCTTTCAGTGAGGGGTGTGTAACTTCCTGTCAGCAAAATTTGTGTCATCTGTTTGGAATGATGGAGCTGTCGTGATTGAATGGTGATGCATGCAGACTTTGACACCTGGATTAATGTTGGCAACAGTGCTCACTGTGTGAGCAAGAGGTGAAGCTATGAGTAGAAACATCGAGTAAAAGAACAGGAGTAGGCCATTCAGCCCTTCAAACATGCTCCACCGTTCAATCTGATGATGGCTGATCATCCAACTCAGTCCCCTAGTCCTGCTTCTGCCCCATAACCTTCCTAAGAACTACATCAAATTCCATCTTGAAAACATTCAATGTTTTGGTGCCAACAAGAGAATTCCGCAGGTTTGCCCAACTCTGGGTGAAGGCATTTCTCCTCAACTCAGTCCCCCATATCCTTAGCCCGTGACCACCCATGTTTGGATCTCCCCAGTCATTGGGGACATCGGGAATGTTAGGTGTGACCCCTAACTGCTGGCCTTACAGTGAGATGAAGTACAGGTCAAGTTGAATTGAACATGGTTAAGGCTGGTGATTCACTTAATGTTATACAGTCATAGAGTCATACAGCACAAAAACAGACTCTTCGGTCCAACCAGTCCATGATGACCATGTTCCCAAACTAAACTAGTCACACATGCTTGCGCCTGGCCTAAATCTCTCCAACTCTTTCCTACTCACGGACTTATCCAAACATCTTTTAAATATTGTAACTGTACCCACATCCATCCACTACCAGTTCATGCTACACACCAACCATTCTGTGTAAAATAGTTGCCCCTCGTGCTCTTGTTAAATCTTTCCGCTCTCACCTTAACAATATACTCCCTAGTTTTAAACCCTGCCACTCTCAGGAAAAGATTCATAACATTCACCTTATAGGTGCCCCTCATGATTTTATAAGCCTCAATTTAGAGTGGCACGGTGGCTCAGTGATTAGCACCGCTGCCTCACAGGGACCCAGGCTCAGTTCCACCATCAGATCTGTGTGGAGTTTGCACATTCTCCCCGTGTCTGCACGGGTTTCATCTGGGAGCTCCAGTTTCCTCCCACAGTCTAGGTGGAGTGGCCATGCTAAGTTGCCTGTCGTGTCCGTGTATGTCTGGGTTAGACGTGGGTAATGCAGGGATGGGGGAATGAGTCAGAGTGGGATGCTCTCCAGAGGGGTGGTGTGGACTGGTTGGGCTGAACGGCCCGTTTCCACACTCTAGGGATTCTCTGATTCTAAGGTCACCCTTCAACCTCCTATGCTCCAGAATAAAAGTCCCAGTCTATTTTTATAAATAAAGCCCTCCATTCCTGGCAACATCTTGGTAAATCTTCTCTTAACTCTCTCCGATTTAATATTATCCTTCCCACAAAATGGCAGCCAGAGTTCTTACTGCCCTGTTTCCATGTCCATGGGGCTACACTGCTGGCATTGGCCAGGATCGTGTTCTGCTTCCACTGCTTTTCTAAGGGTGCGGATGGTTTTATCTCCACCACAGATGCAAAACATCTTTTGTCCTTTTAACCTTCCCCAGCAGATCCTCCAAAGCAGCATCAGTGAACGTTAGTGCCTGCTCTCTTTGCCGTGGTCAGCCTTTGATCGCCTTTTCCCAGAATCAGTTTGCATTGTAACTCCCAGCACTAGCCACAGCCATAATGCCCCTACTTCCCTTTAGTCACACAGCTAGGCTTCAAGCAGTGTAAATTACAGGTGAGGTTTCACTCTGTGCAGATGATAAGTAGGACAAAGGATGCGAGCTGCTTGCTGAAATCATTATCAGCTGCAGTCTGCGCTCAAGAGCTGTGGGTTAATCACCCATCGCAAACCATTGGGGAAGAGGGCTATCCAATTCCAGGTCATGAATCTGCCTTCGAAGTGTCATCATCAAGTGGCCTCATGACCTTAACTCCCCTCCCCCATTCCAAAGTGAGACCCTCACCTTGCCTTGGTGACTTCCAAACTCAGTGGGTTTGTAATGGGTATTATACACATCTACAAAGCAAATACTTATTTTGAGAAATGGCCGGGCAAGAAACTGAGAACAGTGAACTATTTACGATCTAAGTCATTAGCTCCGGTTAGGTGTAACGAAATGCTCTGATGGCTTGCTAAAACAGAAAGACATTGCTAATGACAGATTAGGCATTTGTACACTTCAGGATCTAATGCAGCATGCTGGGCAAGTACGCAGTACCCACTACAATCATTTCATTTCTGCTAAGTATTTAATATAGAATATGTTAAAAGAATAGGTAGAGCATTAGAAATAGCAGATGCATGGGTGATCATTTTCTAGCATTCTATAGAATCTGGAAGATTTCCAACAGACAGGAGGGTAGTTATTGCAGCTCCACTCTTTTAAAAATAGGAGGGAGAGAGAAAATGGGGAATTATAGGCCTGTTAGCCTGACATCAATGGTTGGAAAATGCTGGAGTCAATCATTAAGGGTGTAATAACTGAGCATTTTAGATAGTGGTGACAGAATCGGTCCTAATCAGCATGGATTCATTAAAGGGAAATCAAGCTTACAAATTTCTGGAATTTTTTGAGGATGTGATCAGTAGTGTGAACAAGGGCGAATCAGTACATGTTATGTATGTGGACTTTCAAAAGACTTATGATAAGGTTCCACACAAGAGATTAGTAAGGAAACCTGAAGGTCATTGTATCAGAGATAATGTATTAATGTGGATAGAGAACAGGTTGGCAGACAGGAAGCAGAGAGTTTGAATAAATGGGTCCTCTTCAGAATGGCAGGCAGTGACGAGTGGGGCACCATAGGGTTCAGTGCTGGGACCCCAGCTGTTCACAATATACAACAATTTGGATGAAGAAATTGAATGCCATCTCTCCAAATTGGACGATGACACTAAAGCTGGGCGGCAGTGTGTGCTGTGAGGAGGATGCAGGGTGACTCGGACAGGCTGGCTGAGTGGGCACATACTTCACAAATGCAAAATAATGTGGATAAACGTGAAGTTATCTACTTTGGACACAAAACTGGAATGTAGATTATTATCCAAAGGGTGGCAGTTTAGGAAAAGGTGGGGTGCAACAAGACCTGGGTATCACGGTGGCACAGTTACTGAAGGTCGGCATGCAGGTGCAGCAGGCGATGAGGAAAGCCAATGGCATGCTGTCCTTCACAGTGAGAGGGTTTGAGAATGGGAGTAAGGTTGCCCTGCTGCAGCTATACAGAGCTTTGGTGAGGGCACGTCTTGTGTATTGTGTGTAGTTTTGGTCTCCGAGTCTGAGAAAGGAGATTCTCACTATTGAGGGAGTCAGACTGATTCCTGGGATGGCAGGACTGATATGTCAGGAAAGACTGATCATCTGGGTTTATATTTGCTGGAATTTAGAAGTATGAGGGGGGATCTCATAGACATGTATAAAATCCTGATGGGACTGGACAGGCTAGATGCGGGGAGGATGTTCTCAGTGTTAGGAAAGTCCAAAACTAGGGGTCACAGTTTAAGATAATGGGTAAGCCATTCAGGATGGAGATGAGGAAGGATTTCTTCACTCAGAGAGTTGTAAACCTGTGGAATTCTCTCCCACAGGAAGTTGTTGGAGCAGTTCATTAGATATATTCAAGAGGGAACTGGTCATGGCCCTTGTGGCTAAAGGAATCAAAGAGAATGGGGATAGGCAAGGAATGGGATACTGAGATTGCATGATCAGTCATGATTGTATGGAATGATGGTGCAGGCACGATGGGCCAAATCCACCCATTTCCGTGTTTCTAAATATCAATAGTCATAACGACAGAGAAAGATGATGGATCAGATGAGGAATAGTGGAGAAGAACAAAAGTTCAGAGAAGGAGGGTTGAAGAATTGAGGAACATCAAAAAAGAATCTGTTTCTTAAGAGCTAGGTAGGTTGAAGTTGGAAGGAAATTCTGAGGGACTGGGAGATAAAAAGAGAGGAGTGAGAGGAGAGAGAGAAAATGGGAGGCACGGTCGCTCAGTGGTTAGCACTGCTGCCTCACAATGCCTGGGATCCCAGTTGGATTCGATCCTCAGACGACTGTCCGTGTGGAGTTGTCCCTGTGTCTGTGTGGGTTTCTGCCAGGTTTCTGGTTTCATTCCACAGTCCAAAGGTGGGTGAATTGGCCATGCTAAATTGCCCATAGTGTCCAGGGATGTGCAGGATGGGTGCATTAGCCTTGGGAAGTGCAGGATTACAGGGATAGTATGAGATAGTGGGATATTCTTTGGAGGGTTGGTGTGGATTTGCTGGGCCTAATGGCCTGTTTCCACATTGTAGAGATTCTATGATGGAACGAAAACAGAGCATGCTGGAGAAACCCAGCAGATCTTGCGGCTTCTCTGGAGAGAGAAACAGTTAATGTTGCGGATTCAGTGACCCCTCCTCAGAACGGTGGAGTTGGGGAAGAGCACTGGAAATCAGGTGAGTGGGAGAATCGGGAGGGTAGAGAGGGAGAAAGAAATCAGAGAATTTGGTAGAGAGAGAGGAATTGCGGGCATAGAAAAGTCGAGAGGAAGAGGAGGAATTAGAGGAAGAAATAGCAATGAACCAGACAATTGGGGAGAATTGGAAAACAGGAGACAGGAAAGAGATGAGGAATTCATGCAGGAAGAGAGGTTAGTAGATGAATGTGATGGATATCAGAGAGCGGCTGTTACACAGTGATGAAGGAAGGTGAGAATTCAGAAAGATGTGGGCATTATTACGAAAACAGATAAACCATGAAGAGATGGGTCTTGAGTGAAAGGATTTGAAAAAATGATTAAACTTGAGCGAGGAGTGATTGAGAAAAAAAGGCGAATGAAGTCAAAGGATTGCAAAGAGTGAAGGGAAGTCAGCAGAATAATGATTACTGTCTGGAAGGTGGGCAATGAGTGTCAGTGTGTGGATTCTATTTACTGGTGTAAGCTTTCAGACAGGAACTTCAACAGGTCTAATAGATCTAACAGTCTTCAGTAAGGTAAGGATGAGTTTTTCTTTGAGGTGAAGACCTTCAGACAGAAATGAATGCATCAGCTGAATATATTTACTCATATCTGTCACTTGGATCTGTGCTCTGTCAGCTCTATCCTACCTTAGATGCCGAGAATTGCAGAAATTTCAGTGTTTGCACATTATACAGAAATACATACATACACATGTTACATGCATACACACACGCGCACTCTCTCTCTCTCTCCCCCTCCCCCCACCACACACACATAAATACACACACACACACACACACACACACACGCACGCACACACACACACACACACACACACACACACACACACACACACAAAAGCACACACAGACACATCTAACATTGATGTGTACATCTACAAGTACAGATAGACACACAGGCAATGCACACACACATTCACACACAAACAGATACACCTGCACACACAATACAAAGGTGTGCAACTATATACACCCACAGAATCACAGATACATACATTCACTGAAATGTGCAATGCATGTAGAAAGATTTACAGATAAATATACATACAAATGCATTAAAACAGACACAATCACAAACATGTACCCATTGACATATTTAATTGCAGTTACGAGCTTGTTGTGATGCTCAGTTTTCAGTTGTACTCAGAATGAAAAGTGGAAACTGTGATAGGAAGAGACGGTGGTCAAACAGAAATGGAAGAAACACGAGCAAAATGAACAGGAGAAATGAGTGGTTGGAGAGGAGGGATGTTGGAATGGAATAACTGAGCCCCAGAGGGGTGAGCGTAGTGATGAACACTTACCCTGAGATTCTCACTGAAGACACTTCTTGCCCAGGCAGCCTGACTGTGGCACCTCAAGCTGAGGAGAACACTGCTTTCAAAGGCTCACTGTAGTTTCTAACAAGAGCCACGGCAGTTGATCAGTCGGAGGAGTGTGAGCGCACTAAGGGACCTCTCCAACCTTTTATACAAGACTTACAGCATCAATATAATACGTCAAAGGGGCAGGGAGGGAACTCCAGAACAAACAGGAAACCTGGCCCCCGGTCACACTGAGAGCTGCTCCCACTTAATAGCTGGCATTACCTTTTTATCACGTCAGAGTCAGTCACTGGCCCAGAAGTCAGTAGACTCTTGCTTTTCAATCTGTTTTTTTAGAGTTAATCAATACTGAGGTTATTGTGTTGGACTATGTAAAAGGTAGTGATTGGTACTTGGGGATCCCAGAGCTGGAGATCTGTAAAGTGTCAATGTCAGGAATATTAAACAACCAGGAGCTGCACCATTTCCCTTGACACCGGTCTTGCCTGGTGAATTTTATAGATAAGATGGCCCGGACCCTGAGTACCTCGTATGTAATAAAGCGAAGTGAGTCTCCAATAACCCAGCACTTTTTGCCCATAAAAGCTTGTGACTCATAGGTCTATGAACAACAACAGATTTCCCATTTCCCAATCTCACACCAGGCCCATGGATACAGAGCTAAAACTCTGGGCCAAACCCTGCAAAAATCACAGGGAATGAAATGAGGTGGGTACAGAGTCGAATCCCTATGGTGTGGAAGCAGGCCATTTAGCCCATCAGGCCCGCACCTGAAGATCATCCCACTCCCCTATCCCATCCCTGTAGCCCTGCATTTCCCATGGCTAATCCACCAAGCCTGCAGATCCCCAGACACTATGAGCAATTTTAGCATGGCCAATCCACCCCAACTTGCACATCTTTGGACTGTGGGAGGAAACCCACGCAGACACGGGGAGAATGTGCAAACTCCGCACAAACAATTACCCAAAGGTGGAATCGAAACCAGGATCCTGACCCGTGGGGAGTGCAGTGTGGACCAGTAAGTTGAGCAGGAGGAAGAATGTCAGCTTCCTGTTGGCACGATGAAATTTGGCAGCAAATTGAGGGCAGAGTAAGGTTCCTGACTCCTGACTTTTGGGATAAAGTATGGACTGGAGGAGAAACATCTGCCTTCAGACCTGCAATAGGTTAAAGATGGCCTGTAGTAGGTAAGGTCATTCCTCTGATGGATTTGAACTGAGTAGGTGCAGCTTCTCATCTACAGCGAGCATTATGGAACTGTGGGGAGGAGGCATTAATGGATAAGCATTGGGTGGTGGTTGTGAAAGGGGAACAAGATAGGGCTGGTCTTGGAAGAAAGAGAGGTATTCCTATAAAGTTTTACAGGCAACAGAGAGAGGCAGCTAGACCACGGGAAAGGGTCAATGGACAGGAGGTCAAGCCAGATGGTGGGTTATACAAGGACAGTCGGTGGTGAGTTGCTGTGAGTTGAGAGGAACAGAGGGGAGGTTATGATAGAGGGAGGGTGGAAGATGATCGATGACAGTCAAAGGTGATTGATGTTTGGTCAAAGGGAAGGGGGCCAGCTCTATTGTAATTATATACTTACCAATGGTGACAGGCAAAGCTCTAACGTAAGGTTTGTTGGCCAAGGGTGATGGAGTTGAAGGTCATCAAAGGAGGGACAACAGTGATGGAGTGAGGATTGACAGTGACGGAGGGAATGTTAAAGGTGTTTGAGGGACTGCAGGGTGTAATAACTTCCCTTTCTAGCGATCAAGTGTGTTGTATATGACAGTAAGAAATGCCGATGCTGGCGTCTGAGATAACAACACTGTGTGGAGCTGGAGGTACTCAGCAGGCCAGGCAGCAGGGAAGCTGATGTTTCGGGTCTGGACCCTTCTTCAGAAATGCCCCCTGCTGCCTCGCCTGCTGTGTTCCTCCAGCTCCACTGTGTTATCTCGTAAATGTTCTAATCCCATTTTCCTCCACTTGGCCAATAGCTCTTTACGCTTGGGCATCACAAGTGCAGATCTGAACATTTCTTCCTCTCTGCCAGAACTGTACAATACAGAAAGAGGCCCTTCAGTCCATCATACTCATGTCAAAATGGCAGCAGTGGCGGCCTTATGGAGTGACTTACTGGGCCATTTCTGGGATTGGTTAAGAGTTGCCTACGTACTGTGGATTCGGTGTCGGCCATGAGTAAGAATGGCAGGAGAATTTGTTCTCGGGGACCTTATTTTTCTTGTTTTTATCCTTTGCTTGATTGGTAGAAATGAAAAGCATCTAGGATGAAGGGTAGATGGCATTGATATCAAACTTTGTCCTGAAGTACTCTGGTTCACTGTACTTTTGGAAGGAAATAAAAGACTTTTGATAATAGTTAGAGATACATTTTCTCAAGAGGTAAGTGGGCCATACCCATTAGATTATTTCATCCAGTACCACCTCAGTTCATTGTAAGTGCTCGGTCTTCAGCTTCCTGGCCTATGAAACCTGAGTCACCGACCTCCTGGGCTGCAGTACACTCTCCCTGTATTACCACTTGTGTTTTATTGGCCAGAGGATGATGAAGGGTGACCTAATTGATGCTGTTACCAAGTCATTTCTTAACGTTAGAGTGAAGGCAGAGAAAAATATTCCTCTTCTGGGTTAGAGCATCACCGGAGGCCATAAATATTGGCTTCTCTAGTCAAGAGGAAACCCAGTAGAGAATTCAACAGAGGCCTCTTCATCCAAAATGGGGAACTTGCTACCACGGGGAGTGGTTAAAGTGAGCAATATGCATGCATTTAAAGGGAAGCTAGACAAGCAAATGAGGGAGAAGGGAGTAGAGAATTAAAATTGGAAAAAAAAACCAGGGAGGAGGCTCAAGTGGAGCATAACCGCCAATTATGGCTCATTGCAGCTTTATGGGGGAGGCTTTTCTGTGCACAGTGCCATTTCTACCAAGAGGATTTAATGCAACAAAATAAAACCCCTTTTATGTAACTCAGCCACATTAGGGGCATTTAAACAGTCCTTGGATAAGCATATGGATGGTGATGGTATTGTAAAGGGGAGGGGCTTAGATTAGGTCACAGGTTGGCGCAACATCGAGGGCCGAAGGGCCTGTTCTGCGCTGTATTGTTCTATGTTCTATGTTCTATGAATCTGAAAGGGTTAATATTTAACTGACTGCAGTAAACATTACCCAGAATGAGAATGTCAGGGAAACTAGGTTAGAGTAGAGAAGGAGCTGAGACCAGTGTTGCTCTTAACAGCCTATATGTTAGTTAGTGTTGGTTATATTCATGTAACCTGTAACTTGAGGCAGTAATGCAATAAACCTCACATTATTTACTCGAAGTGACTCTTCCAGTTAGACCAGCAAGATGTATTTACTAAGCCATTACTAGATCATTTTGGGCCTGATGGAATCCACATTCATAAGACTGTAGCTCCTGCTACAATGTTGTATTGATGATCAGCAGTGTCAACCAAGAGAAATGGTGCTTCAAGAAAAGACACCAAGAAAAGAGTCAAAGAGTCATACAGCACAGAAACAGACCCTTCAGCACAACTAGTCCATGCCATCCAAGTTTCCCAATCTAAATTAGTCCCATTTGCCTGTATTTGGCTCATATCCCTCTATTCATGTAGAATGGTTTCCTATTCATGTACCTGTCCAAATGGCTCTTAAATGTTGAAACTGTTCCTGCATCTACCACTTCCTCTGGCAGTACATTCCACATATGAACCACCCTCAGTGTGAAAAAGTTGCCCCCTCAGGTCTCTTTAAATCGTTCTCCTCTCTCCTTAAACCTATGCCATCCAGGGAAAAGGCCCTTGCTATCCATCTTATCAATGTCCCTGATAATTTTATAAACCTCTATATGGTCACCACTCAACAAGAGGGAAAAACATCTGACCTCATCCTTGCCAATCTGCCAGCTGCAGATGCATCTGTTCAAGAAGTGTCAGGAAGAGTGACCATCGCCCAGTCCTCGTGGAGACAAAGTCCTGCCTTCATATTGAGAACAACCTCCATCATGCTGTGTGGCACTATCACCGTGCCAAGTGGGACAGATTTTGAATGGTTCTGGCAACTCAAGCCTGGGCAAGGCCTGCTGTGTTCAACCAGCTCTATACCTTGTTATTTGTGCATCCATGAGGCGCTGTGAGCCACCAACAGCAGCAGAATAGTACTCCAGCACAATCTGTAACCTCATGGCCCGGCACATCCCCCACTCAACCACTACCATCAGGCCAGGGGACCAACCTTGAGGCGATGGCCTAGTGGTATTATCACCGGACTGTTAATCCACAGACCCAGATAATGTTCTGTGGACCCAGGTATGAATCCTGCCACAGCAGATGGTGGAATTTGCATCCAATAAATATCTGGAATAAAGAGTTCTAATGATGGCTGTAAATCCATTGTCGATTATTGGAAAAACCCATCTGGTTCACAAATGTCCTTTAGAAAAGAAAGACCCACAGCAACGTAGTTGACTCTTAACTGCGCTCCGAGCAATTAGGGGTGGGTAACAAATGCTGTCTGGCCAGCAATGACCCTCATCCCATGAATGAATAAAGAAAGAAAAAAAAATGCTTGGTTCGATAGAGAGTGCAGGAGGGCATGCCAGGAGCAGCACCAGGTATGCCTGAAGATAAATTATCAACCTGGTGAAGCCATAAAAAAACACTACTTGCACACCAAGCAGCGAAAGCAGCAAAAGCAGCAAATGATAGACAGATCTAAGCGATCCCACAACCAACGGATCACATCTAATCTCTGCAGACCTGTCACATCCATTTGGGAATGGTGGTGGACAATTAGACAACTCACTGGAGGAGGAGGCTCCACAAATACTGGCATCTTCAATGACGGAAGAGTCTAGCACATCAGCGCAAAAGATAAGGCTGAAGCTTTTGCAGCAATCTTCAGCCAGAAGTGCTGAGTGGGTGATCAACCTCAGCCTCCTCCAGTGGTCCCAGGCATTACAGATATTTGTCTTCAGCCAATTCAATTCACTCCACGTATTATTAAGAAATGGATGGAGACACTGGACATTCGAAGGCCACAGGCCCTAACAACATTCCAGCAATAGTACTGAAGACTCGTGCTCCAGAACTTACCACTCCCCTAGCCAAGCTGTTACAGTACAGTTACAACACTGACATCCTCTCGACAATGTGTAAAATTGCCCAGATATCTCCTGTACATAAAAAGCAGGACAAATCCAACCCGGTCAGTTACCGCCCCATCAGTCCCCTCTCGACCATCAGTAAAGTGATGGAAGGTGTCAGTAACAGTGCTATCAAGCAGCACCTGCTCAGCAGTAACCTGATCAGTGACGCCCAGTTTGGGTTCCGCCAGGACCATTCAGCTCCCGACCTCATTACAGCCTTGGTTCAAACATGGGCAAAAGAGCTGAATCTCAGAGGGGAGGTGAAAGTGACAGGCCTTGACATTAAGGCTGCATTCGACCAAGTATGGCATCAAGGAGCCCTTGCAAAATGGGAGTCAATGGGTATCGGGGCAAACTCTCCAAACTGGCTGGAGTCACACCTGACACATAGGAAGATGGTTGTGGCTGTTGGAGGTCAGTCATCTCAGTTCCAGGACATCTCTACAGGATTTCCTTAGGGTAGGGTCCGAGGCCCAACCATCTTCAGCTGCTTCATCACTGACCTTCCCTCGATCATAAGGTCAGAAGTGAGGATGTTTGCCTCATGATTGCAAAATGCTCAGCAATATTCACAACTCCTCAGATACTGAAGCAGTCCATGTTTAAAGGCAACAATATCCAGGCTCGTGCTGACAAGTGACAAGTAACATTCATGCCACAAAAATGCCAGGCAATGACCATTACCAATAAGAGACAATCTAACTACAAACCCTTGATATTCATTAGTGTTACTATCACTGAATCTCCCAACAACATCATGGGGGTTATCATTGATCAAAAACTCAACTGGGCTCACCACATTCATGCAATATCTACAAAAGCAGTCAAAAGCTAGGAATACTGCAGTGAGAAACCCACCTCCTGATTCCCCAAAGCCTGTCCACCATCTCCAAGGCACAAGTCAGGAGTGTGATAGAATACTCCCCACTTACCTGGATGAGGGCAGCTCCATCAAGAAGCTTGATACCATCCAAGACAAAGCAGCCTGCTTGATTGGCACCACATCCACAAGCATCCGCTCCCTCCACCACCGACACTCAGTAGCAGCAGTGTGTACTACCTACAAGATGCACTGCAGAAATTCACCAAAGATCCTCAGACAGCACCTTCCAAACCCACGACCACTTCCATCTAGAAGGACAAGGGCAGTAGATACATGGGAACACCATCACCTCCAAGTTCTCTCCAAGTCACTCACCATCCTGACTTGGACATATATCACCGTTCCCTCACTGTCATTGGGTAAAATCCTGGAATTCCCTCCCTAATAGCATTGTGGGTCAACCCACAGCACATGGACTGCTGCAGTTCAAGAAGGCAGCTCGCCGCCACCTTCCCAAGGGTAGCTAGGAAAGGGCAATAAATGCTGCCCAGCCAGCAGCGCCCACATCCCACAAATGAATTAAAAGAAGTGGCCCTCACCAATGTCTGGTGAATTTTCTTAAAATAAAAGTGGCTGCAAAGAAATCAGCATTTTTCTGCTGGATGTAAAGTGGGATTTTAGCCCTTTCTGGATTACCTGTGTGATCTCATTGTGTGTCAATCACTGACACAGAAAAAGTGTGCAGTTTATTAAAATTATTATTGTCAAAAATAAACGCCACAATCTTTATCAATACGAAACAATGTTTTCAGTGTAGAAGATTAGATCAGAGACGAAGAGAGAGAAAAAGATCAGTGATCGGAGAGTGGTGGCAGGGAAAAGAGAAAGGGGAAAGTGTTTTGAAATGGTCAAACAGCAGCACTGTTCTTCTCTGTGGTGCTGGAGCCAGATATGATACTTTAACCAGTGTCGGTGGAATATGCTGTGAGGGGGAGGTTGCAGAAACAGATATGACCGCAATGTTTAAGAGGCATTTGGACATACATGAATAGGCAGAGAATGCAGGGCCACTGGCTATGTGCAGGCAGGCGGGATTAGGGTTAGAATAGCATCATGGTTGGCACTGACATGGTGGGCTTAGTGCCTGTTCCCATGCTGTACTGTTCTATGTTGTTTGGAAAGGACAGAGAAAAGAGAAAGGTGGAAGTGTTCCAATTTGTCAAATGGCAGGAATTTTTCTCTCTGTACTCTGGGGGCCAAAACTGATTGGCGTCAGCGAAACACATGATTTGTCTGCCGTCACCTTGCTCTTTGTGGGATCTTGCTGTGCACTGGTTTGAAAGAATGGTTTCAAGGGCCTCAAGATTAAACAGCTCTATTCTGGAGTCTGGTGTAATTTCCGAATCATTAATGTCTGCTCCAGAGTTGGGAATTTGACTTCAAAATGAAATGCCTAGGGGAAATATTTTAATTCAGTTTACTGAAGATCTAATTGTGAAGCTCTATGTTCACCAATCCCACTCTCTCTCTCTCTATCTCACACCACCTCCCTCTGTCTCTTGCCCCCCTCTCTCACCATCTCCTCTGTCTCTTGTCCCCCCCAACAACCTCCCTCTGTCTCTTGCCCTCTCTTTCTCTCTCTCTCACCATCTCTCTCTGTTTCTTGCCCTCTCTCTCTATCTCTCTCACCATCTCTCTCTGTCTCTTGCCCTCTCTCTCTCTCAAAACCGCCCACTGTCTCTTGTGCCCTCTCTCTTTCACCATCTCCCTCTGTCTCTTGCCCCCTCAATATCTCTCATGCACTCCCATTCTGCTTACTTTCAGCTCTTCGGATTGCTGTGAGTGAAAAAGCTCAGAGAAGAATTAAATCAGAGCAAGTATGAAAAAGATGGATACATCATGAGAGAGCCCAGAGGGCAATTAAGAGTCAATTACATTGCTGTGCGTCTGGAGTCACATGTAAGCCAGACCAGGTAAGGATGGCAGTTTCCTTCCCTAAAGGACATTAGTATTAGACATTTAAGGTTTTACAATGGGGCAGGTATAATACGTGTGTGTGTGTGTGTGTGTGTGTGTGTGTGTCTGTGTGTGCGTGTGTGAGAGAGAGAGAGATTCCAAAGAGTTTTTCAAGCAATGTTCAATCAGAAAGAAGGAGAGTAAAGACAGATGTGGGCACAGAGAGAAAGGGACTGTCTAGGGTCACACCACTGACAACTGGATCTTGCTGTGCATTGATGGTCTGAACTATCTACCAGAATGCTTCGATATCTCTGTTCTACGCTTCCCAGGGTCCTGCATTGGTTTGCCTTACCAAAATGCAACGCCTCACCTTTGTCCAGATTAAACTCCATCTGCTAGTCCTCAGCCCATTGGCCCAGTTGATCAAGATCCCTTTGTAATCTTAGATAACCTTCTTCACTATCCACTATACTACTAATTTTGGTGTCATCTACAAACATACTAACCAAGCTTTGTATGTTCTCATCAAAATTGTTTATGTAAAAGGTAACAAAGAATGTTGGACCCAGCACCGATGCCTGTGGAAAACCACTGTTCCCAGGTCTCCAGTACTCCAGAGAAACTGTACTGTTGATTGTTGAAGATAACAGTGAACCTCACAAATGTCATGGCAACGCTGAACACAGAGGTGTCCTTCAGAGACAAACCTGAGAACACCTTCCAGACCTGATAGAGAACACACTGGAACAGAAAAGTTCTGAGACAGAGATACAGGCTACATTATGGTTATCTCTGTAATGGTCCCGAGTTCAAGTTGAGCTGGTGAACTGTCAAGATAGCTCAAACTCTCCTCAGAAGCAAACCACAACATTGGATTCTGCCCGTTCCTTCTGAAGAGCAACTGGTTCAACAGCTCCACCTCAGCTGAATCCAGTTTCAATATGTCTGAAATCTGAAAAGTCCTCTCTCCTACACCATTTCTCCAGCAATAAATTCCTCTGCTCTCTCCTATTACTGGGTTTACTTGTAACTGGCACTGGGAAACATTCAGAGATTAAAGAGTCCAAATATCTGTAGGTTAGGTGGATGGGTCCATGCTAAATTGCTCCGTAGGATCCAGGGATGTGCAGGCTAGGTAGATTAGTCATGGGAAATGGGTGGGGGTGGTGTGGGTCTGGATGGGATGCTCTTCAGAAGATCAGTGTGAACCCAATGGGCTGAATGGTCTGCTTCCACACAGTAGGCATTCTATTCTATACTAATTACTGTTTTATAACTCCAAATTCCTCAATTTGTATCCTAGTTCCATAAATTATCTCTGCTTTCTTTCTACCTCTGTCAGTGGTACTAATATGTAGCTCTGACTGATCACCCTAGTGACCGTTGGTTCTAAATTCCTCCACATTAAAAAAAATCCTTTCCACACACATCCAGTCAAAACCTCTCATGATTTTAATTTTATTTTGTTAGTTCACAGGATGTGGGCATCACTGACTATGCCAGCATTTATTGCCAATTGCGACAAGCCCAGAGGGCAGATCAGAATCAACCACATTGCTGCAGATCTGGAGACACATGGAGAACAGACCAGGCAAGGATGGGAGGATTCCTTCCTTAAAGGGCATTAATAAACAAGATGAGTATTTGTGACAATTGACCATGGTTGTACAAATAATTGGGGTAGATTTTTATTTGGAAAGTTATTTTTGCATAAATTAAATCTTTACCACCTGCCACAGTAGGATTTGAACCCAGAACACCACTCATTACAATAGCCGTTTTTCCAATATGTTCCCAGTTGTGTCAATATGTTATCCTCAACAGCATGAGCTCTTATCTTCTGCATTAACCTTTGATGTGGTATCTTCTGGAAGTCTAAGTACAGTACAACCAATGGTTCTTCTTTATCCACAGCACATGTTGCTTCCTTAGGAATGCCAAAAAAAATGATCAAACATGTTTTTCCTTTCACAAAACTACCCTGACTCTGTCTGATTCCCTTGTACTTCTCTAAGTCCCTTCTAAGTAAAAGCTTTGAACAACATAAGATGCAAGATACTAGTTATTTTAAAACCTAGTCTGTTAAGGTGAATTTTGCTGAAACTTTTTTCCAACTTTTATTGAGAAATTTGCTGGATTTTCCTTCTATTTCCTCCCATCACCCATGTTGCCATGTGTCACTCATATTAAGCCCACATCAAACCTTCCATTTCTCCCCATTATTCTGTCTATCCCATCACTGTGTCTTGAATTGGCCCCCTTGCTCTTTCATTTACTAATTTACTGTCATTTTTCATTCTCCTTTAAGCTTTTGTTTTTAAATTTCCTTGTTCTTTCACCTTCCTCATATTTTTCTCAGTGGAGAGTACAGTTGAGATTCGGGCCAATGATAACCCCAGGATGTTATTAGCAGGGGATTCATTGATGTCAAGGGTTTTAGTAAAGTTGGTGGAGGGATGAATTATGGAGAATGTCCCTGCTTTTTAATAAGGCATTGTTTTTCTTTATTCATTCAGAGGATGAGGCCATCATGACCTGTCAACATTTATTGCCCGTCCCCAATTGCCCAGAGGGCAGTTAAGATGTAAACCATATTGCTGTGTGTCTGGAGTCACACGTAGGCCGGACCAGGTAAGGATTGCAGTTTCCTTCCCTAGAGGACATTGTTAACCAGATGGGTTTTTCCCAAAAATCGACAATGGATTCATGGTCATCATTAGATTATTATTTCCAGATATTTTACTGAATTTGAACTTCACCATCTGCCGTGGTGGGATTGAATCTGGATCCCCAGAACATTACCTGGCTGTCAGCGTTAACAGTCCAGCCATAATACCACTAGGCCATCACATCCCCCTTACTGTCTTTGAATCTTTTATATAAATTTCAGAAGATAGGCAGAGCTGTGGTTTAATGTTACATTTGACATCTGACAGTGAATCAGTTCCTCAGTATTGGTCTTAGATGTTAGCCCTAAGTCTCTCGTTTCTGTCTCTGAGGACCATCTGTTCATGCAGGCCACCAACTGGAGATTGCTACAGACTACCCTGTCATGACTTTTTCCAGAGCTTATCGCCAAGGTTACCAGTAGAAGTCACACTAATTCTAGGAATAATTAAGTGACATTGTATAGAAGTTAGGGCTTTTTCCTAGAATGGCTGAAGGAGACTAATCCTTCACCACCCCTCCATTGCCCAATAGCCGCAGCCTGTCCCATTGCAATACACTGTTAAACTCCAGTGTTAACTGTACATAATAATGGTGATCTGACCATTGTGAGTTGTGTGTGAATGCATGGCTTGGGAGATGACGTGAAGTTCTGATAGACACAAATAATCAAGTATCACAAAATAACTCGCTGTTAGATGGAGTTCATCTGATAAAACATCCCAAGGTGCTGCACAGGAATGTAATCAGCTACCAACGCACTGAAGGTAGACATTAGAATAGATCTCCAAACATTCTAGCGAAAAGGAGAAAAGAGAAGTGGAAGGGCAGAGAAGGAATATTTCTGAGTTTTAAGCCCAGATGGTTGAAAGCGTGGTTACCAGAGGTGGGGCTGAGACTGGGAGGGATAGATAAGGGATCGCAGTGTGAACAATCTTGTTTAGTGTTTCTCCATAGGAATTGGCTATACGAATTGAACAGCTGAGAAAGGAGGCGATTAATATGACTGAGTGAGAATCTTGCTCAGATTGTACAGCAGGAGCCTCTGGCTGTCAGGCGATCGGTTAATTTCAATAAACCAAAGACCAGAAACATTTTTAAAATATTGGCTATCTCTCAACATGACATTTATGTGTTGCCAGACCACTGCATCTGGTGATAATGGCCCACGTTTACAGTTTGAATGAAGGGAGGATTATCTCTCGGGCTGTATTAACTGATGTCAGTGTTTTTATAAGTATGGAAGATGCAGAATTTCACAGATCACAGGTACCTGTAATATCTGACAGGCATTTATATGGCCCAGCAGATTGCTGGCACGTACCATTAGACTGGAGCCAAAGTGGGGGACTCTGGGCTGCTGAAGTCAATTGCTCCCCCCTAAACTCGAGTTTATCTGAAACTGTGCCACCCATATCTTAAATCACACAAAGTCCTATTCGACCATCACGTCTGCGCTTACTGAATTCTGGTGACTCCCAATATTTCAATTTAAAATTTCTCATCTTTGTTTTTGTATCACCCCATGTCATCACAGCTCCTCTAATGCCTTCAGCGTTATCTCTGTGATAGAGAGAGTCTTATGACTCAACATAAAAGGTCCCGGTGCACTACTTTGGTGTTCTCCAAGTGTCATGATCAACGTTGCAATCTGGAAAACCAATTGATTGGTAATCCATCACATTTCCCCACTGTCTCTCTGTAACACCTCACAATCAGGCACAGATTCTTCCTGCACCCTTTAGGCTTCCAGCCTTTGAATCAGCCCCAACAGCGGTTGTAAAATTATTAAGAAACTTTGCACCGTGCTCTGTGAGTGCGTCACTAACATTGTATTCCCATCCACTGCTCTCTTCACCTTTTAAAAATTCTGAATCCTTTCAACCTCACCTAACTAACATTCCTTTCTGTGATAAATCCCCTGAGGCTTTGCTGCCTCACGGCTCTGCACATTTTCGGCACATTACTGACTCTGTGAGAGTGCTCTCAGCTCAGCGCAGGATCTATGTCACGTATTGTACTCGTACAACTAGTTGGGAATCTTGTCGCTTGTTGGGTTTCCTCCCTTAGGTGACACTAAAGCTCAAGTATTCTCACCAGTAAGTTAGAAGGTTCAAGTTCAGTTGCAATAATTTTTAGGCTGACTCTCCAGTGAGGGAGAACTGCACTGTTGGAAGTGCAATTTTTTACTTGTGACTTAAAATGTTAAATATCTGTCCTCTATGGTGGGAATAAAAGGTCAAATGGCATCATTTCAAAGTAGGAAAATTTTTCCTGGTATCCTAGTCAATGTTTATTATTCAACGATATTACTAAAACATATTATTGTTAGTCTTTAGGTTCCTTTACATGTAGAGTCCTACCAGACCATGGGGCTGCTCTCTCATTAGAGAGGGATACGACTGGTGTTGGTTTAACCCAAGGGTCACCACACCTCAGGAAAGGGGAGTTCTTCATGGTAACATCAGCTAATGCAGGAATTGTAGCCACGCTGTCTTCATCACTCTACATTGCAACGGAGCTAACTGAAGCTCCTTTGTACATTTGCATGTATGATGTGAATAAGCCTGAATCCTATGTATTTCAAAATGTCTGTGCTCCAGATGTATGTACAGCCAAATATATGGTCTATTGATCTATGTCCCCCTGGTGGAAGGGAATGGCCAATACTCTCTGTCAATAATCAATGGCAGCTTTGTCCATGAGGAAGGTGCCAAACAGAAGTTACAACTTTAGAAGAGGAGGAGATGGAAGGGATAGAAGTAAATCAATATCATTCTTTAAAAAAATTCACCGCACAAAGACACCTGAACTAATAAATCTATTAATGTTAACAACAGCAAATGGTCAGTAGGAGTCTGCTAGTTGGCAACAATAAAAAGCTAGATTTATGGTGCTTTACAGGAACACTAATATAAGGCCATAGAAGGAGATATTAGGGAGGTGACAGGCGCTGTGTTTTAAGGAGTGTCTTAAAGAAAGTGACTGCAGCAGAGAGTGCAGAACTTGACGCCTAGGCAAAAGAAGGTTGGAGCAACTGAAACAGGAGAAGCTCAAGACGCGAGAGTTAGACGATATCTGGGTGGGGAATTAAGACAATAGACATTACAGATGTATGTAGAAGGTGCACCTATGGAGAAATTTGATAAGATGGATGAGATATTTAAAACCAAGATGCTGTTTCACCGCAATTGAATGTCCAATGTCAGTCAGAGAGCAGAGAGATGATAGGACTTGTTGCCAACTAAGGCCAAGTGACCTCAAGTTCACAGAGAGCAGACTGTGGGAGACTAGTCAGGAATGCGTCGGAGTAGTCAAGAAGTCTCGAAGTAACAAAGGCGTGACTAAGGGCCAATAAATATTGCCATATATCTCTGAAACAAACTTAAAAATTGAACTTTCTTCGTGTGCTGTGCTGTTGCAGTGTTTCAAGGTCAAACTCCTACTGTCAGTGTGTTCAGGGTCTGGAGAATGAACCGAGACTGACAATAGTTGCTTAATGCCTCTTATCGGGTGGTGGCGGGGGAGCAGAATGCAATGGTAGTTTCCTGGGTGATGTTGATTGTAAAATGTGTGACATTTGAATCCTTTCTAGTTACAATTTCAAAGGCGAATGACGACAGAGAGTGAGTTTGCTCAGAAACATTCGGACTAAGTTGGATCCTACCTCCTTTGTCTGCCAGGCAGGATGTTATCATTAGGGATAATTAGCAGTAAGTGAGAAATTCAATTTATCATCATTCATAACTCACTGCCGATCAACACGCTTCGGTAATTATTCTTCATCTACAGTTCTTAAGGTAGTGATTAACATTTAAATCATTGTTGCTGCCTCTACATTGTTGCTTCTTAGATATTAAATGTTATACTTACACAAAGTGTTTCTAAGTTCCAGAATCAAACAATTTAAAACAGTTATTCAATACACAAAGAAGAAAATAGTCGCGTAGGAATTGCGTTGTAAGACTGTATTTTTTTCTGGCTCCAATGCACTGCTGTTCTTCCTTTCTGCTCATTAGACGATAAAGTCACCTCTAGGGCAATTAGCAGGGTGATAAATGCTGTGTTATTTGATCACAGAACAGACACACGGTGGTTCAAACAGAGGGCTGTGGGTGATGGTCCAGTGGTGTTATCGCTAGACGAATAATCCAGGGACCCAGGTCATGTTCTAGTTTGAATTCCACCATGGCAGGTGGTGGAAATTGAACCCAATAAAAATCTGGAATTGAGAGTCTATTGATGACCATTAATTCTTGGTCAATTCTTGGAAAAATCCATTAGTGAAGGAAATCTGCAGTCCTTACCTGGGCTGGCCTACATGTGACTCCAGACCCACAGCAATATGGATGACTCTTAATTGCCCTAGGGGCAAGTGGAGATGGGTAATAAATGCTGGCTTAGCCTGCATCCCATTAAATAATAAAAATAAATGTCTGGAGCAGCACAAAGAATACCTGAAAGGGAGATGCTAGCATAGTGACATTAAAGAACCACATGCACGTCAAACAGCAGAAGCAGCATGTTGTCAAAAGAGCTCAGTGATTCCAGAATCAAAGTAATCCTGCTACATTCAAGCATCAACTACCCCAGATGGTTAAACAAATAAATACAATGAGATGAGAGAAAACAAAGTGTGGAGCTGGGTGAACACAGCAGGCCAAGCATCATCTTAGGAGCATAAAAGCTGACGTTTCGGGCCTAGACTCTGAAGGGTCGAGGCCCGAAACGTCAGCTTTTGTGCTCCTAAGATGCTGCTGGGCCTGCTGTGTTCATCCAGCTCCACACTTTGTTATCTAGGGATCCTCCAGCGTCTGCAGTTCCCGTTATCTCTGAATACAATGAGGTGACTTCTCCTCAATGACTGGGCAGCCTAGTCGGGGTAAAAGACAAGGTTGAAGCACTTGCATCCACCTTCAGCCTGGTGTGAGGAGTGAATGATCAGTGTTCGCTTTCTCCTGAGGTCCCCAGCATCACCGATATCAGTCTGTAATTGATTGACTCCATTTGACAGAATAAATAGTTGAAGATACTGAATTCAGTAAAGGCTATGTGTTCGACAACATTTCAGCAACAGTACTGAAAATGGGTGCTCTAGTACGGGCATGCCCCTGGCCAGTCTGTTCCAGAACAGCTTTAACAGTGGTGTAATAAGCCCTACAAGGCCCATGGGGAATCACTAGTTAATCTCACTGTGGAGCTCACCGAGTATGAGTTCCCTTGCTCATAGGCAATGGCCTGCTCAAATCGAACTCATCACCTGAGCCTTACATAAAGCAGGCCTATGAGTTTAAAAAAAATGAAGCAAACCTTTTTAGTTATTTATAAAATCTTTTTGTTGAGTTTTTGGTTGCACTTCGGCTCCATACTGCTGATTTCAGGCATCTGGTGCAGAGGGATGTGGGCAGATCAGAGGACCTCCCCCTGTCGGTCTTTTCCTGGGCCTAGCCAGGCTACTATAAAACAGGCAGCTGGCCATGGAGGGATTGTCTCTGCCGACTGCCTGCCTCTCTTTAATGCATGTGTCTGGGTATCCTTGGAGAGGGAACACGCAGGGTCCATCGATGCTGACAATGCATTTAAGGAAGAAAGGGGCATCGTGGGCGATACAGCGCATTAGTTCCACCTCCAACTCCATTTTGACCTAGCCCCTTCCCTCTTTCCCTTCCCCTACCTCACTTGTGGTGGTTTGCATTGCCCATAATGGGCTTTGCTTGTAAACACTCAATTGGCGACATAGACGATTACTGCTGGTGGATGGCAGGTTTAAAAAAAAGACAAAAAAAAGGTTGCGGTGATTTTGGTGGTAAGAAAGTCATTCAGCGGTGTGTGGTGACAATTCTGTATATAAAGAAAAAGAGACAAAAAAAACACCTGGGGCTTTTGTGGAACATTGGTAAAACCCCTACCTCTGAGCCAGGAGGGCAAGGTTCAAGTCCCAGTTGCTCCAGAGGGATGTTACAACATCTCTTGAACAGGTTTTGAGTAGAAAATAGTCGAAAATAAAGCAGACCCAGGGAGGCTTTTGTGCCACAGTGGTAGTGAAACCACCTCTGAGCCAGGAGGGCCAGGTTCAAGTCCCACTATTTCCAGGCATATTTTACAACACTTCTGAACATGTTCATTAAAAATATCTACTTTGAACATATGGTAAACTGGTACCTGTTCCATATAAAAATAAGCAGAGCCAGCCCACTTTGATGGTTTGTATTGCCTGTAATGGGCTTTGCTTGGAACTCCTAACTGGCTGCAGGGGTGGTGGCTAATAGTTTAAAAACAAAAATAATCACGGTGATTTGGTGCTGGGAAAGTTGTTTGGTTGTGCATGATAGACAAAAAGCAGACTCAGGGATGGGTCTGCAGAACTGTCTGTCCCAGACTGGGACTAGCCTATGTACACCATGTATAGTGTCTCTGTTCTGGTGTTCAACAGTAAATGATGTTCCTTACAACTGGTATCTACTAGACAAGGTGCAAAATTGCCCAGGTGTTTCCTGTCCTTAAAAAAAACAGGAACTGCACCCCATGAATCTATTCTCAATTGTCAGCAAAATGAAGGAGGAATTTTTGACAGCACTACCAAGTTGCATTTGCTTATCAATAACCTGCTGTTTGATGCTCAGTGTGGGTTCTGCCAAAGCCACTCAGCTGTGACTACATTATAGCTTTGGCCCAAAGACGAACAAGAGAGCTCCAGAAGTGAGGTGAGTGCCTGCTCTTGATGTTGAGGCATCATGAGTGCAAAGGAGCATTGTGCTCATAGAGTCATAGAGCTGTACAGCATGGAAACAGACCCTTTGGTCCAACTTGTCCACGCTGACCAGATATCTTAAATTAATCTAGTCCTTTTGGTCCTTGTTGGAGGACAAACTTCTCAATTCCAACATGTCAATGCAGATGTTCCACAGAGCGGTGTCAGGGGACTAATCATTTTTAGCAGGTTTACCAATGATTTTCCCTCCATTATAAGATCTGAAGTGGGGATGTTCACTGATGATTGCACAATGTTCAATACGTTTTGTAACTTTGCAAACACGCAGGCAGCCCAGATCCTCATAGAGCGATAACTCGACAACATCAAGTCTCGGACTGATAAATGACAAGTGACGTTTGCACACACCAGTGTCAGGTAATGACCATCTGTAGGACCATCAAGCACAGACCAGAAGTAGGCCATTTCATCCATTAGGTTTGCATTGCCATTCAAGATATCCTATCTGATCTGATAATCCTCAAATCTACTTTCCTGCCTTATCTCTTGATTCCCTTGCTGATTCAAAATCTGCCTATCTCTTGAATATACATATCTCCAACATCACCAACAAGAAAGAGTCCCACTATTCAACAGCATCACCACTGTTGAATCTAGCACTATCAACGTCCTTGGATCCATCATTTACCAGAAACTAAATGGAATCAGCTAGATACAGAGGTTAGGAATTCTGCATTAAGTAACTGATTTTTCAAATCCAGTTTACCACCTACAAGGCTCAAGTCAACAACATGATGGAATACTCTGCACTTCTTGTGTGAGTGCAGTTCCAACTCAAGAAACTGAACACTATCCAGGAGAAAGCAATCAGTTTGATCAGTGCCAAACCTACTTCTTTAAATTTTCACATCCTTTAGCACCAATGCCCCGCTTGTACCATCTACAAAACATACTGCAGCAACTCACTAAGGCTCTAAAAAAACTCAAGGTCTCCACAGTCAGGAGAACAAGGGCAGCACACAGGAGAACTACACTACCTATACATTCTTTTTGCCGGATTTGGGAAGATACATATGCTTCTGCATTGTTACTTTATCACAATCTTGGAACTCTTCCGAACAGCACCGTAGATAGATTGACACCATATAGGGGCTTAAGAAGACGGTTCATAAGTAATTAGGGATAAGTGATAACTCTTAAAATTGCTATTCCAGGTCCTATAAATAAATTTTGAAAAATTATCTTGATTGTCTGAGTGATAATTATTTTCGTTGCCCCGCCGTGCCCATTGTTTTTCTGTGGATGTCTCCACTCTTGCTTGCTGGCACCTTTGTGCTCTATCTTGTAACCTCTCCCCATTCATACTCTCCTCTCCCTGTTCCCATACTCAGTCACCCTTTCTTGATCTGCCCTTCTATTCAATAACCGTGATACCTCTCCTCCACTGTTCGTATTCTCCACTTTCTTTATCCATGCTGCAGCTTCCTTTTATCCATTATCTAACTGTCTCCTCTTTCACCATTCATTCTGTCCTCTCCCTCAACAGGATGCAAGAGCTTGCTCTGGACAGACAGCAGTTGAAGGAATGGAGTGTGCAGCACAGGAAACTGTCAATAACCAATTCCAGCACCATTCCTGAATTAGGGCACTAGGAGGACATTGGAATCTGGGAAGAGAAACATGAGACTAAGCATTAGTGGCTTGAATTATTTAGTAAATCTGGGGCAAAAAAAAGATAATTTCTGACCATAAAAGGAGGCATCTGAAAGATGACCCAATACTGGATGGTATGGCTCAGAATTAACTGTGAAAGGAGGGTAGGAGTCATCGATTTATTGAAGGAAAAAGAACAGATTTAGTGCAGCAATTAGGAAGTGATAAATGAATTAGTAGTTCAGATAAATAAATAAAATTAAAAGCTGAATGACTTCCTTCTATGTTGTAAGCATTGTTGAATCTATGGGCTGCATCTGAACTATTTTGGCTCAGTGCCATTTTCCTAGAGTTTCATAGAGGTTTTCTCTCTGCACGTAGTTTTGTTGTGCTATCATCCCAAACTCGCCTCATCAAACATCTGCCCCTCTCATCTCGTTCCAACCTGATTCTCCCTGGAGCCAGATGTTCTGATTGCTGCCTAGGTCTCTCAGAATAGAAAGGCTGCCAGTGACATATTTCAAAGGTTATTATGCATTTAGACAAGTGCTGGTATTCTGGAGCTGTCCTGTGTGGTTGCAAACAGTTTGGAGGACAGACTGGCAGATCAGGGGAAATTGACTTCCCAATTTATGGAAAAGGAGCTCGAAGTTCTAGAGTCAGGGTGGTGCAGAGGAGTGTCGTCCTCTTTTCCCACAGTTTCCAGAGGACATCATGCCACCAGGCACTGCCAGCCTGGTCTGAGGTCACTTCCCATGTTGGTCCATTCTCAACACACAGTATTGCAGGAAGGAGCTAAATGGTCTTCTCTGGTTTTCCACATTAAGTGTCACTATCTTCTCTCTGTAACTTCACACTGACTCTCTCTCTGCCTCTTAACCCAAGGCTCACAAGCCTGATTGAGCTTTTTGAGGAAGTAACCAAAAAGATTAACGAGTGCAGAGTGACAAATGTTGTTTACTTGGACTTTATTAAAGCTTTTGACAAGATTCCATATGGTAGACTAATTAATAAAGATAGATCACATGGGATTCAGGGTGAGCTTGCCAATTGGATACAAAATTGGCTTTACAATAGGAGTCAGAGCATAGTGGTGGAGGTTGTTTTTCAGACTTGAGGTCTCTGACTAGTGATGTTCCACAGGGATCAGTACTGGGTCCACTTTTGAGTCATTGAAATTAATGATTTGGATGAGCATATAAGAGGCACGGTTAGTAAGTTTGCAGATGATACCAAAATCAGTGGCATAGTCGAGAGTGAAGAAGGTTATCTAAGAATTCAAAGATACCTTGATCAATTGGGCTGAGGAGTGGTAGATGGAGTTTAATTTGGAGAAATGTGAGTTATTGCATTTTGGCAAAACAAACAAGGGCAGGACTTACACAATTAATGGTAGGGCCATGGGTGGTGTTGTAGAACAGACAGAACTGGGAGTTCAGCTACATAATTCTTTGAAATTTGCATCATGGGTAGACAGGGTGGTTTAGCAAGCTTGTCTTCATTGCTCAGACTTCTGAGTATAGGCGTTGGGATGTCATGTTGAGATTGTGCATAACGTTGGTGAGGCCTTTTCTGGAAAACTGTGCACAGTTTTAGTCACCCTGTTAGAGGAAAGATATTATTGAACTGGATGGGTTCAGAAAAGATTTCTCATGATGTTGCTGGGAATGGAGTGTTTGAGTTATAAAAATAGGCTGGGAGTTTTTTTCACTGGAGCATAGGAGGTCGAGAGGTGACTTTACAGAGATTTATAAATTCATGAGGGAAATAAGGAAAAGACTTTCGCTATGCAACTTATCTGAGATAAAGGTGTTCAAAAATAGGTGCAATTCTTTTAAGGTGAAAGGGGAGAAAGATTTAAAAAGGACATGAGGGGCACTTTTTTTTATACAAAGAGTGGTTGGTGTGTAGAATGAACTGCCAGAGGAAGTGGTGGATGTAGGCACAGTTACAAAGTTTAAAAGACATTTGGATACATACCTGAATAGGAAGGATGGGCCAAATGCAGGCAGGTGGGACTAGTTTAGTTTGGGAACATGGTTGGCATGGACTTGTAGGACTGAAGGGGTTTGTTTCTGTGCTATAAGACTCTACGATGCATGCTGTATCACTTTCACTTTATTGCATGCAACATCTTCCCTCACCTCCCCTCATCCACCCTTGCATCCCCCAAATGACTCACTCCGTTTGGCCACAGCACTGCCAAATCAGTCAGGACATCTAACCACCTTTCCCCCACATGCAAGTAGCATTAACAGCTGTGCCACTCAATATCATTTTAGTCAATCTTTCCCTTTCCCTCATTACAGAAGGAAACAATCCATGATAGAGTTGAAAGAGCAAGAATGGGTGGTGGGGTACCTGATATTCTGCTCCTTTACCCTCTTTGAGTAGAGGATATTGGCCCTTGCCAGTGAGGGCAAGGACTGTTCTTGCGAGGATGCAGTGTAATCATGTCCTGACAACCCAAGCATTGTTCATTGAATTGCAACTCTCACATTAACCCTAGTGTTGTATGTATTTTTCACCTGCACAACTTATAATGCTTGGTCATAACTATCACACCCTGCTGCGGTAACACACGGAAATCAAGCCCCACTATTCCCAGAAACAATACAGTGTGCAGCTAGAGGAACACAACAGGCCAGGCAGCATCAGAGGAGCAGGAAAGTTGATATTTCAGGTCAGAGCCCATCTGAACAATTCCCCAGTTTACCTGATTTTCAGAGCTAGGTTGACAGAAAGCATGGACCAGGTTTCTGAATTTAAGAAGAATTGCTATTTATGAGAAATAAATAGACTCTAACTACAGGTAAACAATGATAAACTATTAATTAACACTCTAATTTCCTTATAATCTCCCCAATCACACAGACACATATACACACGCAGACAGAGAGAAAAACATGGATGTAATGGGCAGAGGGAGAGACTGGGAAGTTACTTTAGTGGTCTCTGTTCACAGAGTTTGCTGAGTTGATTCCTTTGCTGATCAGAATGCTGCTTCTTGATCTTCCTTCTCCTGATAGTTTTACTAGCTTGCCAGAGGCACAGGGGCTGGTTCACACCTACAGAAAGTCTCTGATGTGGAGTCATAGAGCTGTGTAGCGTGGAAACAGACCTTTTGGTCCAATTCATCCACGCCAACCGGATATCCTAAATTAATTTGGTCTCTTTTGCCAGCATTTCCGTAATTGTACCCACCTCCAACACTTCCTCTGGCAGCTTATTCCATAACACACCACCCTCTACGTGAAGAAGTTGTTCCTTAGGACTCTTTTAAATCTTTCCCCTCTCACCTTCAACCTGTACCCTCTAGTTTTGGACTCCACCTCCTGGGGAAAAGACCTTGTCTATTTATTCTTTCTATACACTTCAAGATTTTATAAACTTCGATAAGGTCATCCTCAGACTCTGACACTGTAGGGAGGATAGCCCAGCCTATTCAACCTCTCCCTGTAGTTCAAACCATCCAACCCTGGCAACATCTTTGTAAATCTTTCATGAACCCTTGCAAGTTTCACAACATTCTTCTTATAGCAAGTAGACCAGAATTGAACGCAGTACTCCAAAAGTGGCCTAATCAACGTCCTATAAGCCACAACATGACCTCCCAATGCCTATTCTCAACGCACTGACCAATAAAATTATTAATGAAAAGTCACGGCTTCCAGCAACCGCTGGAGGGAAAAGAAAATGATTTCATTCAGGCTTAAAGTGCCGTTTACTGTCGAGAACAGAGAGAGAGAACTCCTGAACTGGTGGCGTTCTCCTTGTCTTGTTCACATCCCCAAACTATCTGAGAACCAATCATGTTGTTGTTGGCAGGCAGAAGACCTTTGTTACTGATGACTAGCCATGGGGCCAGAAACCAATCAGCTGCTTGTACAAACCAAAGCTCCATGTGTACACAACATTTCAGCTTCTCTGCAAACAACATTTTAACCATTGCTGGAAACACCTGCTGTGTAAACAGTGTCCACAATGCATGTCCGCTTATTTGCTTCAAAACATGTAGCAATCATAAAATCCCTACAGCAGGCCATTCAGCCCATCGTGTCCACACCAACCCAGCCGATCACTGTAACCCTGCGTTTCCCATGGCTAATCCATGAGCCTCCATACTCCTGGAAACTGTGAGCAATTTAGAATGGCCAATCCACTCAATCTGCACATCTTTGGGCTGTGGGAGGAAACTGGAGCAGAGACACAGGGAGATCGTGCAAACTCCAAACCGACAATTGCCTGAGGGTGGAATCGAACCCGGGTCCCTGATGCAGTGCCAACCACTGTGCCACCTACTCATTGTTACTTTCTCATTTCAGTCCACAAGTAAAAATATAGAAGAATAAACAAGTAGGGTCCTTATTAGGCAGGAGAAGAGAGGACCCAATGGTGTTAATAATCAGAAACTTCATTCAAATGCACAAGCAGACAGGCACAAGGGTAGCATGCATGTTTACCTGAGACACCAGGTGACCTGACACGAGGGGTGGCACGGTGGTTCAGTGGTTAGTATTGCTGCCTCACAGCGCCAGGGACCCGGATTCGAGTCCAGTCTCGGGCGACTGTCTGTGTGGAGTTTGCATGTTCTCCCCGTGTCTGCGTGGGTTTCCTCTGGGTGCTCCGGTTTCCTCCCACAGCCCAAAGATGTGCAGGCTGGGTGGATTGGCCAATCTAAATTGCCTGTAGTGTTCAGGGATGCGTATATTAGGTGGTTTATAGGGGGATGGGTCTGGGTGGGATGCTCTGAGGGTCAATGTGGACTTGTTGGGCTGAAGGGCCTGTTTCCACACTGTAGGGCTATGAAGGGCTACAGCCACACCATCAGAAATCTGCTGTCTCAGGCATGTGATTGTCTCAGAGCAGTCTCAAAGTCTGCTGGATATGTGGCCAGACCTGAACTCTCAGAGATAGTAGGAACTGCTGGTGAATCTGAGATAACAAGGTGTAGAGCTGGATGAGCACTCCAGGCCAAGCAGCATCAGAGGAGCAGGAAGGCTGACATTTCAACCTATTTCTGAAGAAGGGTCTAGGCCTGAAACGTCACCTTTTCTGTTCCTCTGATGCTGCTTGGCCTGCTGCATTCATCCAGCTCTACACCTTGTTAACTTAGATTCTCCAGCATCTGCAATTCCTACTATCTCTGATAGAGTTCTGGTCTGTCCACATATCCAGCAACTCCATCAGCGTAGCCACTGGTCTTCAGCAACAGTAAGGCAATAGGGGCAAGAGGAACTTTGAGCTCACTCCAGTCATCCCTTCCTCTCATAGAGACTAGATGGAGGACGAACCACATACTGACCTTCAGAAGTCTTCTAACAGGGAACTCCAGAAGTAGCGGGGTCTTCCTGCTTCACCTTGCCTGCTACCTTCAGACCAAAAGGAGTCTAAGTCAAAGAGGGTGCAGTTGTCTCTTGAAAGGGCATACTGAACATGTCTGGGCTGAGGCCCCCTGGGGCCATCCAGCCAAACTGACAAAGCCAATGGGCTCCAGTATACAGCAGGCTTCCTCCAAACCAGGGACTGCACTGACAGGTAGTGGGAGGGAAAGAAATAAGACCTATTGAGGGTTGTATTGGTAGCACGGGTGACACGTCGTTGTAAATAAGTTCTCACTTTTGTAAATGTGTATTCACTTGTCACTGTCATCTGTTTGTGTATCTCTGTGCATCTGCAAATGCAACGCTGCAGGTACTGCCTCAGCTACCTAGAATACACCTCCTCCCACCCACCCTCCTGCAAAAATTCCATCCCCTATTCCCAATTCCTCCGCCTCCGTCGCATCTGCTCCCACGATAAGACATTCCACTCCCGCACATCCCAGATGTCCAAGTTCTTCAAGGACCGCAACCTCCCCCCCACAGTGATCGAGAACGCCCTTGACCACGTCTCCCGCATTTCCCGCAACACATCCCTCACACCCCGCCCCCGCCACAACCGCCCAAAGAGGATCCCCCTCGTTCTCACACACCACCCCACCAACCTCCGGATACAACGCATCATCCTCCGACACTTCCACCATCTACAATCCGACCCCACCACCCAAGACATTTTTCCATCCCCACCCCTGTCTGCTTTCCGGAGAGACCACTCTCTCCGTGACTCCCTTGTTCGCTCCACACTGCCCTCCAACCCCACCACACCCGGCACCTTCCCCTGCAACCACAGGAAATGCTACACTTGCCCCCACACCTCCTCCCTCACCCCCATCCCAGGGCCCAAGATGACATTCCACATTAAGCAGAGGTTCACCTGCACATCTGCCAATGTGGTATACTGCATCCACTGTACCCGGTGTGGCTTCCTCTACATTGGGGAAACCGAGCGGAGGCTTGGGGACCGCTTTGCAGAACACCTCCGCTCGGTTCGCAACAAACAACTGCACCTCCCAGTCGCAAACCATTTCCACTCCCCCTCCCATTCTCTAGATGACATGTCCATCATGGGCCTCCTGCAGTGCCACAATGATGCTACCCGAAGGTTGCAGGAACAGCAACTCATATTCTGCTTGGGAACCCTGCAGCCGAATGGTATCAATGTGGACTTCACCAGCTTCAAAATCTCCCCTTCCCCCACCGCATCCCTAAACCAGCCCAGTTCGTCCCCTCCCCCCACTGCACCACACAACCAGCCCAGCTCTTCCCCTCCACCCACTGTAACCCAAAACCAGTCCAACCTGTCTCTGCCTCCCTAACTGTTCTTCATCTCACCCATCCCTTCCTCCCACCCCAAGCCGCACCTCCATATCCTACCTACTAACCTCATCCCACCTCCTTGACCTGTCCGTCTTCCCTGGACTGACCTATCCCCTCCCTACCTCCCCACCTCCCCACCTATACTCTCCTCTCCACCTATCTTCTTTACTCTCCATCTTCGGTCCGCCTCCCCCTCTCTCCCTATTTATTCCAGTTCCCTCTCCCCATCCCCCTCTCTGATGAAGGGTCTAGGCCCGAAACGTCAGCTTTTGTGCTCCCGAGATGCTGCTGGGTCTGCTGTGTTCATCCAGCCTCACATTTTATTATCTTGGATTCTCCAGCATCTGCAGTTCCCATTATCTCACTGCAGGTACTAATGCCCCACATCCCTACCACTAGGTAATGTGCCATGGACCAGGGTGCAAAGTGAACAGCTGCTGGCAATGGGTGAATTGCAGATACCGGTGACTTTGGCAACTGGACTCCATCTTGCAGTTGCACAAACACTGCTACTGCATTTGTGTGGTTCAATCGTCATCATGTCATGCTGCATAAGCAACAAGTGTGGGGAGATTGGGACGGCTGACGTGGAGGCGTGGTGAAGGGAGATGGTGAGGGTGATGGGGAGGGGAGATGAGAAGGAGATGGTGAGGGGTTAATGAAGAGGGGATGGTGAAGGGATGATGGGGGGAATGAGGAGGGAATGGTGAGGGGGTGATGGTGAGAGGGGAATGTGGAGAGGGATGTGGACGGGATAGTGAGGGGAATGGGGAGGGGACGGTGTGAGGGGCATGGGGAGGGGATGGTGGGAGGGGGATAGTGAGGGGGGATGGGGAAGAAATGGTGAGGGGGAAAGTGGAGGGGATAGTGAGGGGGATGTGGAGGGGATAGTGAGGGCAATGGGATAGTGAAGGGGGATGGTGAGTGGGGAATGGGGAGGGGACGGTGAGAGGGGAATGGGGAGGGGATGGTGGGAGGGGGATAGTGAGGGGGGATGGGGAAGAAATGGTGAGGGGGAAAGTGGAGGGGATAGGGGAGGGGATAGTGAGGAGGGACGGTGGGATAGTGAAGGGGGATGGTGAGTGGGGAATGGGGAGGGACGGTGAGGGGGAATGGGGAGGGGATGGTGGGAGGGGGATAGTGAGGGGGGGTGGGGAAGAAATGGGGGGTGGGGAAGAAATGGTGAGGGGGAAAGTGGAGGGGATAGTGAGGGCAATGGGATAGTGAAGGGGGATGGTGAGTGGGGAATGGGGAGGGGACGGTGAGAGGGGGATAGTGAGGGGGGAGTGGGGATGGGATGGAGATGGTGAGGGGGGAGAACGGAGGGGACGGGACTGTGTTGGCATGGGGATGGTGGGGGAAGGGAGCGGGCCGAATGCGGGTCCTCCGCCAATCAGACGCCGGGGTTTGGGTGCGGGGGTGGGGCCGGGGCTCACACGTGACTGCAGCTATTTCCGTTAGTTGTGGCGCGAGGCAGCGGCCATTTTGTCTGAGCGCGAGGAGTTGGAGGGAGCGAGCAGGTACCGTGACCGGGGAGGAACCGATAAGGATTAGGGACCCCCCACCATCCCCCTCGCCGGGCTAGTGAGTTACAGGCCGGGAATCGGGGGAGGGGTAAGGTAGGAGGCGGCAGGCGGGCATGAATCACGGCGTGGGCTGGGTCGGTGGGGATCGGCCCTCAGGGTCTCTTGTCCCCGGGCCTGCCGTGAGAGTGCTGCCCGGAGAGCGGCTCTGGGTCAGCCTCTGCCTCCGTGTGTGTATATTATATATATATATATATATATATATGTGTGTGTGTGTGGGTAGGGAAGTGTCAGGAAGTTCAGCCTCTTCCCGGGGCCGTCCTCGGGTGGGGCTCGGCGCCTCTGCCGCCATTTTCTCGGCAGAGACTGAGAACAAAGAGAGCGGCGGTCCCTGGGCCCTGACCCCCGGCCCGGCGGCCAGTACTCGGACTCAACCGGATCCGGGGCATCGCTGGACGCTCGGCGGCGTCAGCGCCGTGTCCTACCCGATCTTGCTAAACACCCACCACACCACCATCTCTCTTCTCTCTTTCCCCCCCCCCCCTCCGATAATCAGGCATTCCCTTCTACCACACACCCCCCCCCCCATACACAGGCATTCCCTTCTACCACACACCCCCCCCCCCATACACAGGCATTCCCTTCTACCACACACCCCCCCCCCCATACATAGGCATTCCCTTCTACCACACACACACACACCCCCATACATAGGCATTCCCTTCTACCACACCCCCCCCCCCCATACATAGGCATTCCCTTCTACCACACACCCCCCCCATACATAGGCATTCCCTTCTACCACACACACACCCCCCCCATACATAGGCATTCCCTTCTACCACACACCCCCCCCCCCATACACAGGCATTCCCTTCTACCACACACCCCCCCCCCATACATAGGCATTCCCTTCTACCACACACACCCCCCCCCATACATAGGCATTCCCTTCTACCACACATCCCCCCACCCCATACACAGGCATTCCCTTCTACCACACACCCCCCACCCCATACACAGGCATTCCCTTCTACCACACACCCCCCACCCCATACACAGGCATTCCCTTCTACCACACACCCCCCCCCCCCATACATAGGCATTCCCTTCTACCACACACACCCCCCCCCCCCCCATACATAGGCATTCCCTTCTACCACACATCCCCCCACCCCATACACAGGCATTCCCTTCTACCACACACCCCCCCCCCCATACATAGGCATTCCCTTTTACCACACATCCCCCCACCCCATACACAGGCACTCCCTTCTACCACACACCCCCCACCCCATACACAGGCATTCCCTTCTACCACACACCCCCCCCCCATACACAGGCATTCCCTTCTACCACACCCCCCCCCCCATACACAGGCATTCCCTTCTACCACACACCCCCCCCCCCCATACATAGGCATTCCCTTCTACCACACACACCCCCCCCCCCATACATAGGCATTCCCTTCTACCACACATCCCCCCACCCCATACACAGGCATTCCCTTCTACCACACACCCCCCACCCCATACACAGGCATTCCCTTCTACCACACACCCCCCCCCCCATACACAGGCATTCCCTTCTACCACACCCCCCCCCCATACACAGGCATTCCCTTCTACCACACCCCCCCCATACACAGGCATTCCCTTCTACCACACCCCCCCCCCCCCCATACACAGGCATTCCCTTCTACCACACACCCCCCACCCCATACACAGGCATTCCCTTCTACCACACACCCCCCACCCCATACACAGGCATTCCCTTTCCCCTTTCTACCCCCCCCCATACACAGGCATTCCCTTCTACCACACACCCCCCCATACACAGGCATTCCCTTGTCCAAAGGCATGACCTTTGCCATTGTGACTTAATTTCTCTGGTCCAAATATGGAGGCAGCTAATGATCCACTAGTTCATGAAGCGTTTGATTTTGTAGCTGTCCCAGTGACAGACTAGCCACTTGAAGGTGTTCAGGTGAAATATTGATCTGTTGTATCCAAGATCTGTTTGGTTTTGTCTGCAAGCTGCTTTAGCAACATTTTAAGCTAACTCATCCCAACTCCTTGTTCACTTCTCAGAATATCTGTGCTGAATATTTGATTACATATGTTTTGCTTTGTAGAGTTTTGCAGCTGTTTCCACAGATATTGGTCTGAAATTACTTGGTTTGTAGTGGTTTCAGGATTCCTCCTGTGGGATAGTAAGCGTTGCATTACTCTCTCTAGACCCTTTGTGTGACTTTAAGGGGGTCAGCAGTGCAATGGACATGTGAAATGTGAAGCAGTTTCATACTTGCATGCAAGTGCTGTGACTGGATACTGGACTTTCTGTGGGGTTTGGTGTCCATTTAAAACATATCTTTTAATGACCTCCATATTGCCATTATACTGATGTTGAGGGATTCCAGATTAATTCCTGAATTATTTAAAGTGCTCATTGTGTTGCTTGTTTTTCGAGGTTTTAAATGTCTATAATGACTCAAGGTTGGCAGAATGTGTAGAATCTGTTAACTAAATTTTTAAAATTTGTATCTTGTATTCCAGCCATGAATCATGGTTCATGTCCTCTTGACTGCAAGGTGTACGTAGGAAACCTTGGAAACAATGGAAATAAGACAGAGCTTGAGAGATCATTTGGATATTATGGCCCTCTCCGCAGTGTATGGGTTGCCCGGAATCCACCTGGATTTGCATTTGTTGAGTTCGAAGATCCGCGAGATGCTTCGGATGCAGTCAGAGAACTTGATGGAAGGTAATTATTTCCCTCCCTAAAGTTGGTGTCATTCCCTTTTGAGTTGTCTTCACAGCTTTTGTTGCATACTTCCCAAAACTGATTCTGAGAAGCAGTCAGATCAATGTGCTGTTGATGAATGGAGACATTTTATGGACATGTGGAACTGCTCCATCTAATGGCCAGAGTGAGATTGCAGCACAACGGTTATAAGATGTTGGTGATTTCAAAGTGTCCATTTTGTGTGCCTGCAACTTTAATCTGGTCGTCACTAATTATACTGTAGCAGGATAACAAATACTGATTAAATGTTACCACACGTACAACAGTGTTAACATCAATGCTTTGGCACTGCAGTTACCCAAATGCCTTAAATTGTACAACTTTTGATATTTATAATCTCTTTCCATCTGCCTCTTTCCAAGCTGTAATCAGTTAAGACTGTGGCTTAGTTAACATCATTGAGGTATTTGGAATTTTCATGCAGCACTATACGTATTAACGTTAAGTTGAGAACCAAACAGGGTAACCCCATCCAGAACCAATTGTATCTCTCTTTTAAAAGTTGGGTTTTGAATAAAACCTTAGGAAAGATTTTTACTCTCTAAATTTCAGTAGTTCATTGCTGTGTGATGTATTTGGCTTTGAACTGTACATTGAGCCATGTTTCAATCTCTTTGCCTTTACTAAGGATGAAAATCCTGGCTGTAAAATCAATCCTGATTATAACAGGCCAGATACAGCCCCATTTCATCCATGTATTTATGGTTAACTGCCATTCGTGTTTGATGTAAATGAAGCCCGATACTACAACTATAATGACTGTGCCATTCTAAACTACTGTTTTTCAGTTTTGAATCTGTTCGTCCTAAATCTGGCTTCTTTTAATCTTTCAGTTCTTGATTGAATTGATCTGAGTTTTATGTATAGCAACATTTTTTCCTTGACCAGAGTTGTCTAACCTGGGGTGGACTCTTTATGTTGTAATCCAAACAGGATTTCATCTTGAGTGAATAATTTTCCAAAAAACCCATAGACCAATTCGAAGCCAGTAACAGACCCAATGCACTTTGGTCAAGAAATGTCTTCTACTTACTCCTAACTTAAGTGAGGTGCTGTGGAGCTTATGTACTGTTGTAAAAGTGACCATGTTGTTTGGTGTTTAATAGATCAGGAATGTTTAGTAATGTAAGTCAGTTACATATTGTTACACCCTGCAATCTGAGATAGTGTCCCTTGCTGTATTCGGTCGGTGGTTAACCTTTGGAATTCTGTATCACAAAGTTGTGGAAGCCAGGTCACTAGAGACTAAGTGTTAAGGAATGTGGAGCTGAATGGCAGAAAGGGCTGAAAGGTCTAGTCTTAACCAAACTAGTGAAACTAAAAACAGAGCAAAGGGGAGGCTCTACTGAACTGGTCCCTATTGTCTTGGCACCTGTCCAGCCATTCTCAGCATTTAATTATTGATTTTCAGGAATCTCTGTGGCTGCCGTGTCCGTGTAGAACTGTCCAATGGTGAGAGACGCATCCGTAATCGTGGCCCACCTCCGGCATGGGCTAGGCGATCTCGTGAGGATTATCGCCGTAGAAGCCCCCCTGTCCGGCGCAGGTAACACTGTGATATTGGTTTTTGATGTAGCTGTGCATGCAAAAATTCATATTTAAAATTGCTGTAATTGTTTTCCTTCTGTGTAATTCATGTTGAGCTGTTTGCTTGATGTAACAGCTACTAGTGATGGGCGACATAGTTTTAAACAACAGCCTGAAATTTCCTGATGATGTGTCCAGTTGCTTTTAATGTGAATGTATATAGGGAAGGACTCCACATGATCCTTGTTCTGCGGTTTGCCAGCAGGGATGTCATGATGAAGATACCTGTTTGAGGCATGTTGTCAGTGAGTGTCACTGCTTCCTTGGCATGCCTGTTGACCACCCAGTATTCAATATATGACCATACATATGGAGTGGTCCAAGCGGTGAATAATCTAGGCATGATTTCTCAGGCCTCTAGATTCTGTGCTGTTGATGTAAACACTGGTAACTGGCAAATGTGGCTTTTGATGGCTTTGACGTCCAATGGTACACGGTGGTAATGGCTAACAGTCCATTGGTCAATACCTGATCACATTGGCCTTACTGTTTGACTACTGTTTGAGTAATTTCAGCTGTCTTGAGTGAAAGGCCTCCAGTTGAGCTGCCTTTTGCAATCGATTTAGTTCTTGTCTAAGAAGGACATCATGACATCCCTAGTTGTCATGCCCAGTAGACTTTAATTGATCCTTAAAGCTGGAGGCACACCACATGTAAACTAAGTGGCCTCCTGCTCGTGTGTTGTGGTAAGGCTGTTGCCATTTCTGTTCCTTGACACTGTCGTTCAGAGTTTTAACTTTTGCTTATTTTACAGTATCATAAATTGAGCTTTGGTGCTAAAGCATTGCTGCCAGGAGATCAGAATTGATTAATTAGGGTATCAGGTTGAAGCCATGCTTGGAAAATGCCTGTGGTTTTCAAACAGTATTTTAAAAATCTAAATCTAATATTTTTGAAGAGCTACTGTGCTCTGTAGTAAAGTAAGTCCCTAGTTAAAGTTTAAATGAATTATTTTTGATAATCATGTTCTCCCTGGTCTTGGTGACTTAGCGGCTGTACACATGCCTGGACAGTGAAGTGACCTGCCTTTAGCATGTAGAATGAATATTGAACAGACTAAACATGCCAGTTCTGTATCTCCGAGTAAATGTTTTTGCACTCTTGCAAGAAAACCGGACTCTCTGCACTAGCATTCCCTTTTAAGTACCTGAGTAAAGATGGAAAGTCTGAGAAAGTTATTCCAAATCCTCAGTCGAAGGAAAAATAGAGATTGCCTTTTGAGGGAATGCTGGGGAGGGGGCCTTTGGGTTACTGGAGGTTAAGATAAAGACAAGAAATATTTTCAAACTTTGATTTCAACTGATCTGCTTTAAAAGTAGTTAAAATCTAGGTTTTTCTCTAATTTGAATAACAGCCTTTATCTGAACCACCAGGTTGCTAAGCTTGTTACTGTAGCCTGAGAGCTTTGCAGGGGGCTTTTGAGTTGAAATTACTTCTGGGGTGCAATTTTGCCTTGTAAACTCACAGTAAGGCATATTGTACTCTCACCTGGGGTTCCTTCTGTAGTTGCTTTCTTGTTTGTAATTAATGTAAAAGGTAAACCATTCCTTTTCCCTGGTGTGGGAGAGTTTGCAGACAGTTAACTAAGAGCATGTATCTGTCATGGACAGCTCATGACTGAAAGTTGCCTAAGTTCAATGCTATAACACTGGCAAACACACTCATTTATGGTACAACTGGATTCTTGACATCAAACTTAGCAGTGTTGACACATTTCGTCCCCTGATGGGGTAGGAGTTCTGCTTTCTACAAAGAAGAGCATCTTGCAGGTTAGTGGCATTTCTTTGTTTGCATTCAGAAGGAACCCTGATTAATGGATTTAAGAATTGCATAGCATGTTGCTGCATTCTGGCCAGTTGCAATAAGATTGATGCAAAGTGTTGTATGCTTACATATTGCTGTTTTGCATTGTCACTCATCACTAATGGCTAAATTATTTAATAATCAAGATTGGTTTTTACTGATGGCTTGTGTGTTGCACTATTTATTTTTAAAGATGCATTTTATCCATTTATTTATATATTAATAAAAATGAACCCCCCTTGCAGAGTCACCATCATGCCTCTTCTCACCACCCTTCGAATCTACATTAGCCAGTCAACTAGCCCTTTCAGCGTCATGTGACCAGCGCGCCCCAATCAGCTTGGCTGGTGTCGGTATCACATGACCAAGGCATGTCCAGTCGTCAGGTTGCACCACCGCCCTTTGGTTCCCAAGCATGCTGTTTCTCAGCCTCTTCTCCAACCATGACCAATCGGCAGCGGCTGCCTCAACTGCCCACACATTTCTGGTCAATCAGCTGTTTACTTTACTCGTTGTCTCCACAACAGCAGCCGAACACTCAGCATTTGTCTCAGCAGCCTTCGACTAAATAAAAAGCAGGAAAAAAACCACTACACCCCCCTCTGCCAACCAAATACCACGCATCTGGCAAACCTTTTCAGCAAATTCTACCTGGCCGTCAGTCCGGCAGCCTCACCTCTCCATTTCTAGCTTGTTGAAAACCAAAAGACTAGTAAGTTTTTCCTGCTTTATACAATAGTCTACTGCTGGTATAATGGAGTAAGCTTTTTGACAAGGTAAAGAGACTACAGTGTTCTGTTAGGGGCTGGCTGTGTAAAGACTGAATTTAACTTTGTTTTTAAAAAGTGTTCGTATTTAGTAACAGCAAGACTTTTGTACTTGGGTTCTGAAATAATGTCTAAAATCTCTACCATGTCACATTTTTGGTTAGCTTGTACAGTCGTAAGTTAATGTGGCTTTTGTCACGTGTTTTCAGACCCAGGTGCAAAATATGTCTTAAATTGGGCCAGAGTAACTCTGAAGGGATGTGACATTTGCCACCTGGCAGGTCATAGCCATAGCCATAGTCTTTTCCATGGACCTTCTGCTAAATGGTGCAAAATGCAACCTTGGTTCATGAGGAGGCCCCAACTAAGCTTTTAGTAACTAAGCTTTTACAGACAACCGAAAGCAGGCATTTGCTTCCCTTGAGAGCTGGCCTGGTCCTGGTGATGGAAGTGTAGCTGGGATTGGTGTATTGGAGGTTCTAGGTTAATTGGAATGGATAGTCCTTGGTGCAGAAAAAATGCAGCATGGTGGAAAAAAAATCACTTGGGCATCAGGCTGTCTTAATTAGCAAATGCTATGCCTGTGAATTGACAGTGGCCACGTTGTGCCAGCTATCCTTTAGCAATCTTGATGATATTGACATCCTAATTTCCTTTTTCTGTCTTTAAAACTTGGCCCTGGATTTTTTCCACTGAGGTCAGTGTACAGTAGTGGCTTGGGTCAGGCATTGGCTCAGTGCTAATTCTGCACAGTGCTGTTAATTGTCTTGATATGGGGAACACATCTAACAGTGTAAAAATGCATGAAACCTTAAGGATTCTTCTATATTTCAATTGATAATGATAGAAGTTTGATTTTTGTTTTGCTGGTGGAGGTGTTTGTTCAGTGTTTCATTCTCACCTCCCAAGCAGCTCCATTATAGTGTAAAAATGGCCCATTGGACTTTTGTCCTCAGAATTAACATTGTTAGTAAGCCACTACCATGTGCATTGCCCTTGAATAAGTGAAGATTAATGTCCAGGCTATTGAAGATCCAGAAATCAGGTCTGCACTCGTTGCAGTGAGACATTGCATTTGGAATTTATAGCCAGTTAACCTAAAGAATTAGCGTTAACAGAACACTTATTCCACATGGGCTTACATATTTATGATGTATTGCATTGTTACAGTAGTGTTTCTAGATTAAAAGCTGTGCTAAGATAGATGTTTGTGCACCTTCAGTTGCACCCAGGGATGGAAATCTTAGAAGTGAATCACCTGTACAGGGACCTTTGTCTCTGATCTTTGGAAGAATGTCCACTAAATTAAAATGGTGAATTACTTGTTTGAGCTTTTTGGTAGCTTGTGGAGGCCCCCTGCTGGCAGTATGTGCCAGCTGCATTTTTGCAGGTGCTCTGGGAACAAGATTGAATATTTACTGGTTCCTGACCAGTATACTTGTTAAAATAGTTTCCATCCCTGCCTTTAATCTGCAGGTTCCATTTAATGCTGTATTCAGTATTCTGTGGTAGCATAGGTTTTTTGAACATTGTCTGTTATTGAAGTTGTTTTAACACCAGTGCAGGGTTTTCTGTGTGGATTCTTCATTGCGGAGGTCCTTCCAGAGCTGGAATCAATTGATTGTTTTTGTCAACTTTTTTAGTTTGATTTCCTTGCCCTTGCTTATTTTTTGTCACTTTTTATGTAGCATGATGGTATGGATTAATCGCAACCTCTTCATTGGCTTCCAGCTTTTTCACATTTGTTTTCTGTTTGAGGTTGTTTTCTGGTGCTCCATGTGTGATTACATTTTCATTAAATTGATTTTAAGTATTTCTGGATTTTCATTGTCACATTGTGTTGAGAACCCTGCAGTGGTGTTTTGTCATCTTCAAGGTGTGTAGATTAATTTTAAATCTTGGGTCAGGGTTTTGTGCAGATGGTTTGTTAAATCTCTGACATGTTCAGGTATTTAATTGCCATTGCTAGTGAGCTGGGTTATTGGGACCAACTGTGGTCAAGTAGGATGGTACTTTGTACCGGTCATTGTGTGGGCTATCATTTGTTCACTTCCTAACTGATCTTCCTTCTCACTTCTAGATCACCACCTCGCCGGAGGAGCTTCAGCAGAAGTAGGAGCAGGTATGACCCATTTGTTACAAGTCAGGTGTCCTAATCCTGCATGCTGCTCCTAGTTACTACATTCTTATTGATGTAGACTGGCTCCTATTCTAACTAATTTCTTCCTCAAGAAAGAAATTCTGTTTGGTATAAATTCAAATAATTGGATAGTTCATTATTTTGGTGGGGGGAGTGAAGGAGGGAAGGCTTGAATGATCATGGATTGTGTAGTGTATCACTTTTTAAAAATATTTTCTAAACCTTTCTGAACAGGTTGTGACAGATGGAACTTAAGTCTGGGCCTCCTGGCTCGAGTATCACTTCTATCCTTGGTTACAACTACATCCTGAAATTATTTGGCCAAAGTATATTCTGTTGTCTTAATTGTTTCTTGTGTGAATGTTGGGCCACTATCCCAATGCAGAAGGAACTTGGCAGTGGTGAATAATTCTGTGATGAGGTATGGCTCCTTAGGCTCACCCAGTATGTTTATTGAATACATGTTAGGTCCTTTGCTGGGTAGAACCGAAATGCTTGTCTCAGTAGGACTCAGTAGATTCAACACCGGAGCTGGAGGAACCCTGCAGGTCAGGCTGCATCAGAGGAGTAGGAAAGCCGATGTTTTGAGTCAGGGCCCATCTTCAGAATTCTAGTTCTGAAGAAGGGTTCTGACTCAAAATATCAACTTTACTACTCCTGTGATGCTGTTTGACCTGCTGTCTTCCTCCAATCTCCACACTGTATTGACCCTGACTCCATCATGTACAGTTCTTGCTATCTCTGAGGACTCAATAGATCTCATGATCTAATAGCAATCTTGACTTTGCCATAGGTCCCTCTCGAGGGATCGTAGGAGAGAGAGGTCCTTGTCCAGGGAGAGGAACCACAAACAATCTCGTTCGTTCTCCAGGTCTCGCAGGTAAGTTGCAATGGTGTAAAACTGGAGTTCCCTGATTTTGTTTAGAGGGTGTGTTGGAGATTAAGAACTGTCTGAAAAGGTTAAATAAATCTTTGTAACATGAGGAAAGCTCCCTAAAGTGCACTTGGAAGTGTAGTAAGCTAATGTACAGTTCAAGAGCTGGAAGGTGGGTATTAGGCGTGCATTGTGTACCTTATCAAGCACAAATGGTCTAATGGCTGTTTTGCTATCTGTATATTTCTATGGTTCTAATAAATAACTAATAAACAGTCTGTTTTGGGCTAGTTACATCCTTTGATTAATATGCAGGATTGGAGAATTTTTTGTTGTTGAAATTTTAGTGGGATTATTAATCTAATTTTAATAGATGCCTGTAAAAAGTCAGTACTCATGAGGCTGGATGTCTGCACTCCCAGCATTTGGACAATGTGCACTCCTTTGTTTGAAAGGACAGAATGGAATGTTTTTTACTTCTGTTTCTAATCTTTTTCCTGTTTTTGTTTTTAGCCGCTCCAGGTCAAACGATAGGAAGTAAATCTGAAGCATAGTGGCCTTTGTGAAGATCCATGTACAGACTTCTTGGCATTATTAAGAATGTGATTTGCATTTGTTTCATAGACTCTACATGTAGTCCATTGCATTTTTTACCCTATTTTAGCTGTTCATTGTCTTTCTTTTTTCATGTATTCTGTAATGTAACCAGTGAGATTTTCAGATGCAGAAGTTGTCAAACTTGTGAATTATGGGCAGAGTCAAGGTTTTTTAAAGGTAGGATTGTATTGTGGGCAGACCATTGATTGCTTACCTACTACTTTATCCATCGATGGGTGAATTCTCTCTCTTCTTGATCCCACAAGCTTGCCTGTCTCCAGCAGATGCGATGGGATCAATATACCCCCTTTCTAAGCAGACCAGCAGTTTTAGTTTACTTTTTGATTATTGGCAGATAACACTCTGCGTCTTCAGACTTGTTAACACAACTTCATGGTGTTGTGCTGTTTAACTTGCAACATGTCATCTGGGGTTATGTATTGAGTGTTTTTTGTTTTGTTTTTGCTTTGTATTTACTGGTTTTTCGTGTTTCCTAATATTCCTGCAAACATCTAAATTTTTGCCTTGGTACTTGTAAATCCTGCACTGGTTAGTTTGTGGTATTTGTTTTGTGCAGTGCTTTGGGATATTGCTGAAACAGAAAAATGTAGTGAACACATTAGAGTATTTAAAATAGTCTATTGTGTTTGAGAAAATGTGTTCTGATATTCAATAGGAGTACAGTCTTCCAGGCTTTAAAACGATATGGTTGCTGACTCTTTGCATGATTGGAGAATTACTTTGAGGCATTTAGGAAACTGACGATTCTTGCAACCAGTTTATTAACTTTGCCTGCATGAATGTCTCAGATGCTGTCTGTAGCTTAAAGTTACTGATTAATTTGCAACATCAGACTTGCTATATAGATCTGGTTAGCTTTAGTATGTTCATGCCCAAGAGACTTGAACTGCTGTCTCTTGTGCTGGAAATGCTTTCTGTTGAGTCCTTTTTTCATCAGTTACTGCATTGTACATATTGTATGTGGCTTGTTGCCATACCCTGACTGTATCTTCTTCATCGGTGATATAATGAGGAGAAGCTGGAGTGATACAATATTGTCTCGTGAACCTGTTCCTGCCTTCACACTGCACCGTTCATGTGCTATTTTGTGACTTGGAAATAAACTTTGGTTACGCAACAGATTTGGTAGTAGTTTCTTTTGTTTTTAATGTGGCATGCATTTATTACAGGTTCACTTACAGTTGAGAAATACACAATGAATAAGAATTGAATGAAATAATCAAATAGGGAATGTGACCCTCATTAGGTTGGCTCGAGTGAGAGAATAAGGATAAAGGGATCAGCTCTATGTATGAGGGAAAGTATGCTGAGGGGGGAGCATGAGTGGTCATGGGGGTATATAATAGGAGTGGTGGACAGTGAGCAACGGGGGAAGTGACAGTAGGAAATGAATGTTTTGGCGAGCAAGAGTTGGGGTGTGGAGTAAGCAGGCAGCATGTGAAGGGCTGAGGAGGAATTGTTGAGGGTGGGGGTGGTTAAGGTTTACCATGGTTGGGGTTCTGAGGAAGGAGGAAAAGGCTGGGGAGTGGTGGGCTCAGGGCTTTGATTGAAAGGAGAGGGCTGAATAATAAAACAGGAGGAGCTCCTTGGTCTAATCAGACAAAGGCTGAGAGGCCAAAGGAATTCAGGCCCATCTGAACTGGCAATTAAAGGAAAAATCAAATGATTAGTTAGAATTTAGAGAAGAATGGTATTTCTCTGGAATTGAGCATCTCAAAGATGTAGCCAAGGAAAGGGCTGAGCCTATGATTTTGCTGTTTAAGATCTTTTCAAGTTGTCTTGCATGTATCTTACAGTATATTTTTTGTAAAAATTTTTGCTGTTGCATTAAAAGAACCTTGGAAATCTTGTGGGTATGTACAATGATTACCACGGTAACCAACTAAAAATAAATGTATGATGTAGAAAGCCAGGTTAATTGATCTTAATTTTCCAAGATTTGTTTTCCAGTCCCATTTGTGAAGTTTTATCCTGGGTTTAATTTTCTGAATTGAGTTATATTTATCAAGTTTAGTTTTACACATCAAATGTTTTAAAAACCTGGAGAATGCAGTTTCTCTGTGTGTGGAGTCTGACAGTTTGCCCCCTGCACTTGAATGTTCATAACCACTTCCACAGCTCTTTTACCAGGCTGTTGCTGTCATTGTCAATAGTGTCTGTGTCAATTGTAGTTTTACCCAGCCATGCACACTCCTACTGAAGCTTTGGGATGTCTGAGAGTTGCCTTTATTTCACCAGCCGAGATTAAGGTGACAAATGATGGCTCATGTGGCTGATGCTTCCATCATGCACCCTTGTTGGTTCCTTGCACCTCCTTTTTCCCCCCCATGCATTTCACCCAGTCCCTTTGACAGGTCTGCATTTGAAGACTGTCGGTACAAGTTGCAAACTTGTTGGTTTTTAGCCAATATCTAGGCCATGGTCTAGTGTATTTGAGCTGGTTGTACACTCTTTCAGTTGAATATTGCAAATGAAGTCTACAGATGGTTATGATCCCACCATGCTATCCCAAGAAAAACAGTGGGGTGCTCTGAAGAGGGTAACTGGATTTTAACTGTCTTTCCATGCCATACTTGCTGAGCATCTACAGTTTGTTTTATTATAGCTGTTTATCCTACCATAGCTCTTTTTATTCTTAAAAAGATGTTGACTATTAACAGATTACTCTGAGGAGCACAAATTGTTACATTCTCTGCAACAGTGATGTTATTTCATGGAGCAAAAACTGGCGGGAGTGGTGAGAGCGAGAGCTGGGAAGTGAAGTATTATATTCGGGCATTGTCTAAACCTGAAACACTACATGTGTAGTGTCTTTCACCCACCGTACTCCTCTAACCAAAAAAAACTGGAGTTGTTAAGGTAAATTCTTTTTCTTTTGACAATCTAGGGTAGTGGGAACTTTTTTCCATACTTGCTTTTTTGGGGCTGGAAGGTGTTGGAGGGAGGAAAGTATTGACAAAGTAATAAATTATACAAGTTAATAAAGTAATTAAGTAGAAATGGCTGGCAGGTGTGATGTGGGAGCTGGCTGATGCCATTGTGAACTGCAGTGACCACATCTACAGCAAGTTGTTGGTTTCGAGCAACTTCAGCTCAGAATTGGTGAGCTGGAATCGCAGCTTCAAACACTGCAGCACCTCTGGGCGGGGGAGAAGCATCTGGATGCTGTTTCAGGAGGCAGTCTCACCTGGTAGAATAAGTACTTCAAATTTGGTCAGTGGCCAGGGACAGCAGGGTGTGACTGTAAGCGAAGCAGGTAGAGGGATCCTGCAGTCAGGAACCGAGGGGCCTCAGCGCTTTACCTTGTCTGACAGGTATGATGTACTTGCTCCCTGTGTGGAAGACGAAAAGGGCTGGAGGGAGGACGAATCACTGACCACTGCACTGTGGTACGGGAGGCCATTCAGTGGGGGGAGCAAAAGGACCAGTGGTAGTTGTAGAGGATCCTATAATTAGGGAGGGGATAGTATCCTTTGTAAGCATTATCATGAGCCCCACATGGTGTGTTGCCTGCCTGGTGCCAGGGTAAGGGATATCTCTGACCTGCTTGAAAGGATATTGGAAGGGGGTGGATCAGGTCGTTGTGGTCCACACTGGAACAAACAACATAGGCAAGACTAGGAAGGGGATCTGTTAAGAGATCTGTTAAGAGATTATCAGGAGCTAGGAACCAAATTCAAGAACTGGCCTCAGGGTTGTAATCTCTGGATTGCTGCCTTAGCCACATCGTAATTGGCACCAACATGAGAATAAGGGACTAAACATGTGGCTAAAAAAGTGGTGTGGGGAAAAAGGGGATTCCTTTTCATGGCGCACTGGCATCAGTATGGAACAGGAGGGATCTGTGCCATTGGGACAGTCGCTACCGGAATTGAACTGGGACTAAGTGGGAAACAAAGCAGCAGATTAACATCCACAGTTGTGAATTCAACTAAGTGGGAGGAAAAATAGGAAAGAAATGACAATGAAGGAGAATTCAGGAGAGGTTATTAACATCTCTAGCACAGACACAAATAGGACAGTGTTTGGAAAAGGCTAATATTCAAACACCAGAAAAATGAATGAAAATGAGAAGAGGGAGGGTTAATATAGGACTGAAGGTGTTATATCTGAATGCACGCGGTGAGGAATAAGGTAAAGAGCTTGAGGCTCGGATTGAAATTTAGTTTGATGTGGTAGGCATCAGAGAGCTGTTGCTGCAAGGGGATCAGGATTGGGAACTGAATATCCAAAGATATACATCCTAGTGAAAAGACAGGCAGGTGGGGTTGCCTTAATTTTGTTTCTCACTAATAAGCCAATAGGAGGAAACTAAATTGGGTCAGATAGTGTAGAATGTGTGGGTAGAATTGAGAAACCACGAATCATAGTTGGAGTTGTGTACAGGCTTCCAAATAGAAGTCAGGAGCTGGAGTGCAAGATACACATCTTTTCTCTATCCCGGTGTAAGGAAGGCAGTCACAATGATCATGGGGGATTTCAATATGCAGGTGTAATGGGAAAATCATGTTGGTAGTGGATTATACGTAAATGAGTTTGTGGAATGTCTGAGACTGGTTTTTGGAGCAGCTCATGGTGGAGCCCACAACGGAGCAGGCAATACAGGATTTAGCGTTGTGTAATGAGGCAGACTTGACAAGGGTTCCTTTACCTTAAGCTCCCTTAGGGGGTAGTGATCATAAGATGATAGAATTTACTCTGCAAATTGAGGGGTAGGAGATGGAATCAGCAGTAACAATAATACAGCCGAATAAAGGTGATCATGTGTATAAGGGAGGAGCTGGGTCGAATTGACTGGAAGAGGAGCCTAGCAGGAAAGACAGTGGAACAGTAATGGCAGGAGTTTGAGTAATTCAGGAGGTGCAGCAAAAATTCATCCCTGAGAAAAAGAAGCATTGTACAGGGAGGATGAGGCAACCATGGCTGACTAAGGAAGTCAGATTGCATAAAAGCAAAAGAGAAAGCATATAATGTGGCAAAGGGTAGTGGGAAACCAGGGGACAGGGAAGGTTACAAAGACCAACAGAGGGCAACAAAAAAAGGTAGAAGATTAAATAAGAGTAAGCTAGCCAGTAATATAAATGAAGGCTGTAAGAGTTTCCTTGGGTGTGTCAAGAGAGGCAAAAGTGGATGTTGGACCTCTGGAAAATGACAGTGAGATAGTTATAGTGGGGAACAAGGAAATGGCTGAGGAACTGAATAATTCATGTCAGCCTTTGATGGAAGTCACGAGTAATATCCCAAAAAATCCAAGAGTCGGGGTGCAGAGCTGAGAATGGTGGCCATTACCAAGGAAAAGGTGCTAGTGAAACTGATTGACCTGAAGGTGGATAAATCACCTAAACCAAATGGACTGCAGCCCAGAGTTCTAAAGAAAATAGCTGAAGAGATAGTGGAAGCATTAGTGGTGATCTTTGAGGAATGGCTAGAATCGGGGAGGGTCCCAGAGGACTGGAAAATTGCTAATGTGACACCCCTGTTTAAAAAGGGAGTAAGGCAATAGATGGAAAATTACAGGTCGATTAGCCTAACCCCCCTCATGGGTAAGATTTTGGAGTCCATTTTAAAGGATGAGATTTCTAAATATTTGGAAGTGTCTCGTAAAATAGGGAAAAGTCAGCATGGTTTCATCAAGGGGAGGTCATGCCTGACAAATCTCTTAGAATTCTTCGAGGAAGTAACGAGCAGGGTAGACCAAGGAGAGCCAATGAATGTTATTTGCATGGACTTCGAGTTGCTGGAAAAGCTGAGCAGGTTTGACAGCATCTGTGGAGAGAAATCAGTTAATGTTTCAGGCCCACTGACCTTTCCTCAGAGGGGTTTGCATGCATTCGTAAATTGACTACTGGGATAAACCTGGCCCTGAAAAGGAAACTGCAGTCTTCTAGTCTGAGCAGTACTAGGCTCTTCTCTAATCGCATTTTGAATATTATAAGTAGTTTTGGGCCCCGAATTTAAGGAAGGATGTTCTGGCATTGGAGGATGTCGAGAAGCAGTTTACAAGAATGATCCTGTGAATGAAGGGCTTACTGTATGACTACTTGAGGACTCTGAGCCTGTACTCAATGGAGTTTGGAAGGACGAGGGGGCGTCTGATAGAATCTTACAGAATACTAAGAGGCCTAGATACAGTGGACATGGAGAAGATGTCAGCATTCTTTTCTATTGCTCCTGGGCTATCAGACTCACTGAAATGGTTGTCCTGTACACTAATATATCTGTCTGCTTTAAGTGAATGAAACACCTGGGGAACAGTTTGAGAGGAAGCCTCTTGATGTAGACTCAGCCATATTCTCTCATTCATTAGGGCTGCAATGGTTAGAAATCCAGCAATCCACCTTTGTTCTACTTATTGTATTCCTCACTCTCAACCCAGCTGTGTCAAATATGTGTAGATCACCTTGTTCAGACATTTGACACACCTGTGGACCTGAACTTGGACCTCCTGACCCAGAGATCGGAACACTGCCTCTGTGCCATAATGCCTTTTTGGGTTTGCTCTGTGCCATCCTACCTGACAGAGCCATCCCAGATTCCTGTTGGGACCACAGTCACTGGTAACCCAACAGTGGCTCTGGTAAAGCATCCAATATTCTCCTCCTGGCCCAGTTTGGACCCCATTTCCCAGGCACCAGAAGTCCTTGATGCAAAGTGTTAGGCACCTGGAGCAGACCCCACCCATCCACTCCAGGCATCTGTTGTTCTTAGTCTTGCAGCCTGATCTCTGGAATAAACACTTAACATCAGTTTCCCCGGCTGTATGCACACTGCAGTTTGTATGGGGAAATTAGACAATGTAAGATCAGAGCAGAACTTGGCTACTCAGTCCATTTGAGTTAGCTCTACTGTGTGTAGAGATCGTGGGTAATCTGATAATCCTCAACACTTTACTGCTTTTACCCCCTAAGCCCTGGCCCCCTTCCTGATTAAAAATCTGTCTACCTCAGCCTTGAAAATACTTAATGATCAAACCTCTTCAGTAAAGAATTGCACCGATTTACTACTGTCTGAGAGAAGAAATTCCTCCTCATCTCAGTCTGAAATGTACAGACCCTGTTTGAGATTATACACTCTGGTCCAAGACACACACACAAGGAAACAACCTCCTTTCTCTCTCTCGTCGAGTTCTCTAAGCAGCTGGTATTTTTCAATAAGGTTGCTTCTCATACTTCTAAACTCCAATGTATTGCAGGCCCAACCTCTCCTCGGAAGACGGTCCCTCCATCCCTGGGATCATCCTAGTGAATCTTATCTGCACTGCCTCCAATAAGTGATGGTCTGTTTCCCTTCTCAGCTCAAACAATCAGACATTGACTCAGCACTTCCTTGTGATTTGCAAGAAAGTGGTTGGTCTGAAATCCTGACATCTGTAAGTGTTGCAAAGTCTTGTTAGGAATTGTGGCGGTGAACTGTTTATTAGAAACAGGAACTAATAGAAGCCACGTTGACGTGATACCAAGCTATAGAGTGACATCAGCAGCAAGTTCCTAATTTGCAGTTGCACATCAGCCTTTTTACATTGACACATCTACTGCCCAGTCCATACAAAGAATTCACTTACACAGCCTGCTAGTTTGTGTGTTCTGTAGATTCTGTTCGTGTGTGCAGTCTGTGCTCGCGTGTGCACCGTGCACACTGATGAGTCTGTGTTCCTGGATGTTGTCTGTTTTATCTGGATGCACCGTGTGTAGTCTGTGTTTACCGGTGTGTCATGTAGCTAATGTTCCTGAGATAATTGTTTCAACTGATTATTAGTGGTTGATGTAGCCTCTGTTAGCAAAAGCCAAATGCTTGGAATTGCTGAACTGAACTTATCCTGTCACCTTAAAACTCTGCGGATTAGAATTGAAGCAGTCAAATGTATGGATGCCATTCTGATACAGAGGTAGAAAGCAGTGAGTGGGAGTGAATCAGCTGAGATGGAGGCATGCAGCGATCATGTTCAGACCAATGCTGACTAATGATAAACAGGATCTCATTATTTGTGGCATAATTAGGCAGATGACACAAGCCTAGGAAAGTAACAAACAGTGTAGAGGACAACAGCACAAATACCAGGCACTGACCTTCTCTAATGAGAAAGAGACTTTTATCACATCCCATTCACAATTAATGGCACATCCATTTCTGAATCCTGACCACCAACCCTATCAATCAGAAACTGAACAGGACCCACCACATTAACAGAGTGGCTACAAGAGCAGGCCAGAGGCTAGGAGTACCGCTGCAGGTAACTCACCTCCTGACTCTTCAAATCCTGTCCTTCATCTGCAAGGCAGAAGCCAGGAATGTGATGGAATACGCCTCACTTGCCCGGACGGATACAGCTTCAACAACACTCAAGAAGCTTGACACCATTCAGGCCAAAACAGCCGCTTGATTGGCACCACATCCACCCCTTTCAAATGTTTATTCACTCACTGCACCACAGATACATGGAAGTAACTACAAAGGGAAGATTTTTCTAAACACAGATTAGAAATTGAAACCTGAAATGATTATTTTGTTAACCGGATTTGGTGCAGGTTGGGATTCTACAATTAGTGTTGAGGGATCTGCTACTAGAGTCTGGGCTGATCTTACCTCCCATGCATAATGTGGGGCCCTGGCCTGGCTGAGAATATCTCTGGGATGTGCTGATGAATAAATCCCTTTTGTGCAACTGAGTTTGCTCTTGAACCTATTGAAATCATCCAACATCACAATGTGGATGTTCAGCCCTCAGTCAGGGTAAAGGGTTCTTCTACTGTGCTGACTCTGTTGCCAGTCAATGGAATTAACAGCCTAGTGGCTTCAATAACAACTGGGTGATCCATGGGGCTAGCTTAGGCCTGGTTAATATGTTGGAAATTGAATCCTAATCCCTGTTTATGGGACCCACCAACTGAAGCAAGAAAACATCAAGAAACCTTTCCACACCCACAATAGAAACTGTTCAGAAATGACATCAGATAAAAATAATATTTTCCAATCACAGCCCTTGGCAGTAGATTTTACAATTGTTTAATGCCCATTCACAGTGGTTTGCCACTGAGTCATTTTGGTTCATTTTAAAGAAAACACTCATCCTTCACATTAAGGAACGCGGGAAAGAGAAAGGCCCCCAGGAGAAATGGAGCAGACGATGTATACAGAGTGGAGTGGCCGCAGAGAGTGAAGGAAAGAACACAGACAAGGAATGAGAGATTAATGACAGAGAGATTCAGAATAGTCTGTGGTAGGAATGGTGGTGAAGGGAATAACCAATTGGATAATAAAGAGCCTGTTTGCTTAGTTATAATAACTAAATTAATGGTCCCCATTTCAACTCCCTGTCCCTTGTCCAGTCCTATATTGGAACTCCCAGTCCCAAATCCAATTCCCAGTCCTTTTTCCAAACTCCCAGTCCCTTATCCCAGTTCCTAGTCCCACAACTCATCACTCAATTCCATATCCTAACAGCTCCTCACTTATCCCAGCTCCCAGACCTTTACCCCAATTCCCAGTTCCCTTTCTCCTTTCTCAGCTCCTAGACCCCTATCCCAGCTCCTTTTCTCAGCGTCTATCCTAGCTCCCAGAGCCTTATCCTAGTGCCCTAGCCCAGTCCCCTATCCCTGCTCCCGGTCCCCTAACCCAATTCCCACTCCCCTCTCCCAGCTCCCTTTCACAGTCCTCTATCCTAGTCCCGTATCCTAGCTCCCAGTCCCTTCTTCAAGTTCCCAGTCCCCTATTCCTAGTTTGCCGACCCCTATCCCACTTCCCTATCAAGTAGCTTATAGTCAGTCATGTGGCTTCATATCTCCTTATGAGACTCACTGCACCCTCCTCTTGGACCTCGTCTCCTCCCTTTTATTCCAGCTCCATCTTCTCATCCCATACCCTCTCAAGCTATTGGGGCCTGACAGAGCGCAGTGAGCTGACCTCTCAGCAATTCCTCTGGCGGTGGGGGTGTCTGACTGAAGAACCCAACAGAGTAGTTAGCAACAGTGTCTGAAATAGAACATGTCTGGGCAGCAAGATTGCTCTCTCATTGTGGATCTCATGGTGACTCAACAACATGTGCAAATACATCCTCACTCTATAATAACGGAGAGTGATTCAAATGGGCTGTGACAGTTATTACTAACTTCACTTAGGTTAGACCCAGCCTAACATGCCTCATCTAATGTGTTTCGACTCCAGATTGGTAGCATTTTTCTTTATGAATTAAAGCAATATGGTTGTCGCTGGCTAGGTCAGCATTTATTACTTATCCTTAGTTGCAAGGGCTGTCACTCACCTCCCGTCTGGAATTCAGCTCTTCTGTCCATGTTTGAACCAAGGCTTTGATGAGACCAGGAGTTGAACAGCCCTGGTAGACCTCAAACTGGGCGTCACTGAGCAGGTGATAATGGGAACTGCAGATGCTGGAGAATCCAAGATAACAAAGTGTGGAGCTGGATGAACACAGCAGGCCCAGCAGGAGATGCTGCTTGGCCTGCTGTGTTCATCCAGCTCCACACTTTGTCACTGAGCAGGTTATTGCTGAGCAGGTGCTGCTTGATAGCACTGTTACTGACACCTTCCATCACTTTACTGATGGTCGAGAGGGGACTGATGGGGCGGTAATTGGCCGAGTTTGATTTATTTTTTTTATACACAGGACATGCCTGGGCAATTTTCCACATTGGCGGGAGGATGCCAGTGTTATATCTGTACTGGAACAGCTTGGCCAGGGGAACGGCAAGGTCTGGAGCACAAGTTTTCAGTACTACTGCTGGAATGTTGTCAGGTCCCATAGCCTTTTCAATGTCCAGTGTCTCTCACTATTTCTTGATATCATGTGGAGTGAAACAATTTGGCTGAAGAATCGTATCTGGGGACCACTGGAGGAGGCTGAGGTAGATCACCCACTTGACACTTCTGGCTGAAGATTGCTGTGAAAGCTTCAGCCTTATCTTTTGCACTGATGTGCTGGGCTCTTCCATCATTGAGGATGGGAGTATTTGTGAAGCCTCCACCTCCAGTGTGTTGTTTAATTGTCCATCATCATTCACAACTGGATGTGGCCAAACTGCAGAGTTTAGATCTGATCTGTTGGTTGTGAGATCGCTTAGCTCTGTCTATCTCTTGCTGCTTATGTTGTCGTGCTGTTTGGTCAAAGAGGGCTCCCCTCCTCTGGACCACCCTGACAACCCGGATCTCCAGGCTCGTGCCAGAGAACCGCTGTGCCAATGTCCACTTTGAAGACATTGCTTCATCTGGGCACCTGCCTGAAGCCAGCATTCCTCCTGGGGCTGGGTCAGATATTGGCCTTGGGAAGGAGATCTTCTGGATACAGCATGTGGACTCGTATATTTACAGCTGATGGACCGAATGGCCTCATGAGACACGTTGATTACTCAATGGGTCCATACAAAGTAGCCAGTGCTCCATTGGTGAAGGGGGCTGGGAGACTGGAATAGGGAGAGCTGGAATAACTGACCCTGTGTGAAGGGGGGTGGGAGGAAGGTGGAGGTGGGATGTGGTGTAGCAAGATGAGGATCATTCCTCTTCCTGCTTGCCCCTCTCATTTGCCTGATCATAGGGTGTAGGCTTAGCCACTGCTGACCCATGTGATTGGAAAGATAACCAATGCCGAGTGGCGTCATTGGGTGACAGTACTGGCTGAGTGGGTGCTGACTTGTGACCAGAGAAGTAACATTCATTCCATAACCCTGGCCAGAGTGTGCACCTTGACCTGTCATCGTAATCACAGACCGTAATCACTGATCCGCTAGTGTATAGTATATGCACCGTCATGAACATAGCCGCCCTGGGGCCAGAGGTCATGAGAACACCATCTGTTAGGAACTCATCTTCCTCTCTGACCAAATAACCTTTTGCTGCTGGCTTATCATCCGTTCCTGATGTATCAAACAAACTGAGAATTGGACTTTATTACAGCAAGCATGTCTTCCCGGAAACTCCATGGTTTTTTTTTCAGTTAGGATTCCCCTGATTTACAAACTGGGCTGGCTTGAATTCAAACAATCTGGAGATTCATGTAGTGACTAATGTTCAATGATTTTTAACTCTCTGATCTTTCTCCACTCTGCTGCCTGTGTTTGATGTTACTAATCTACTCACATCATGTTGGAGTGTGGTATTTTCATTCCAGTTTTTGCCGAAGGAAGAAATGCTGAGGATGGAAAACAGGAATGAGTCTACAGTGAAGAATAGTGGCTGAGGGATAGCAGGAAGTGGGAGTGGCTTTAATCTTAGTGACACCAGGAAGGAGAGGAAGGGGCTAGATGGACAGAGAGCTGAGAGAAGCTGGGAGCTGGTTAATCACAGAGAGTTGGAATATGAGACAGAGTTAGGATAAATGTCTATCAGCTGGCCTCTGTGTGTGGCCACTGTTTGCAACTTAAGGCAGTCTGTCCCTCAAGAATGTACTGTGATGAAAGATACATAGTATAAAATCTTTTTGGATTTCAAAGTAGAGGCAGTTGTGAGTTAATTCTGAGAACTTTTTTTTAAGGTCAGAAAGTCAATTTGGAACAGTGAGCCAAATATATCAGTTGCAAGTGATTGCAAGGAGTACCTCGGGAGAATCACTGTAGTTTTCATTCATAAATGAATTTGTGTTTATACAGGCAGAGTAGGCACATTAAACCAATTTGATTTTTGCTTCAAAACAGGAGTTTCAAGTTTTATTTAGAAGATTCCAGAAGGTACATTGAAACCAAAAGCAGAATTGGCCATTCGGCCCTGCTCTGCTATTCTATATGATCATGGACTGATCATTCAACTCAGTCCCCTGTTCCTGCTTTCTCCCTATCCTCTATGATCATTTTTGGCTTGAAAACATTTGATATTTTGTCCTTGACTACTTTCTGTGATAGGGAATTCCACAGGCTCACCACTTTCTGGCTGAAGATATTTCTCCTCATCTCAGTCCTAAATGAGCTACCCAGTATCCTTAGACTGTGACCTTTGGGTCTGGCCTCCCTGGTCATTGGGAACATCTTTTTTTGCATCTACCTTGCTAGAAATGTATAGGCTTCTATGAGATCCCCTCATTCTCCTAAACTCCAGTGAATATAACCTTAATTAGAACATACCTGTCATACTGATCTCAAGCCCATCTAACCTACACTATTCCATGTACGTCCATATGCTTATCCAATGACGACTTAAATGTACTTAAAGCTGGCGAATCTACTACTGTTGCAGGCAAACGTTCCATTCCCTGACTACTCTCTGAGTAAAGAAACTACCTCTGACATCTGTCCTATATCTTTCACCCCTCAATTTAGAGCTATGCCCCCTCGTGCTCGCCGTCACCATCCTAGGAAAAAGGCTTTCCCTATCCACCCTATCTAACCCCCTAATTATTTTATATGTCTCTATTAAGTCACCTCTCAACCTTCTTCTCTCTAACGAAAACAGCCTCAAGTCCCTCAGCTCTTCCTCGTAAGACCTTCCCTCCATACCAGGCAACATCCTAGTAAATCTCCTCTGCACCCTTTCCAAAGCTTCCACATCCTTCTTATAATGCGGTGACCAGAACTGTACGCAATACTCCAAGTGCGGCCGCACCAGAGTTTTGTACAGCTGCAGCATAACCTCTTGTTTCTGGAACTTGATCCCTCTATTAATAAAAGCTAAAACACCGTATGCCTTCTTAACAGCCCTGTCAACCTGGGTGGCAACTTTCAAGGATCTGTGTACATGGACACTGAGATCTCTCTGCTCATCTACACTACCAAAAATCTTACCATTAGCCCAGTACTTTGCATTCCGGTTACTCCTACCAAAGTGCACACCTCACACTTGTCTGCATTAAACTCCATTTGCCACCTCTCAGCCCAGCTCTGCAGCTTGATGCAGTCTTTCCTCATACACAGGATCCCTACAGTGTGGAAGCTAGTCATTCAGCCCATCGAGTTCATGTTGACACTGAAGAGCATCCTACCCTATCCCTGTAACACTGCCTTTCCTATGGCTAACCCACCTAGCCTACATATCCCTGGACACGATGGGAAATTAAGCACCTAATGTGCACATCTTTGGACTGTGGAGGAAATTGGAGCACCCAGAGGAGATCCATGCAGACATGGGGAGGAATGTGCAAACTCCATGCAGACAGCCACCTGAGGCTGGTATGGAGCCCAGGCCCCTGGCACTGTGAGGCAGCAGCACGAACCACTGAGGCACCGTGCCGCCCTCCACTGAAGTCACAAACTGCTTTACGCAAATAGAATGAAGGAAAATCCTGCTCCAGCAAGTGGCTACATTGAACAATATCAATGTCACTGAGAGTAAGTCAGGGAAATGGAAGGAAATGTTGAGAGAGTTTTTGTTTTCAAGACTGGTATGTCCAATTTTTAAAGATAGCATTAATGGTGCCTGTTGTAGTAGGAGTGGCCTATTCTATCCCCACGGAGCCTGCTCGACTTTGAGGACCATAAGAAACAGGCACAGAAGTAGGCCATTTGGCCCATTGAGTCTGTACTGCTATTGAATAGGATTGTGGCTGATACAACATTCAGATTTGTCTGTACCTGAACTTTGTTTATACCCCTTTGTTCCAGAGCTCTGATTATCCTGACCTAGCACACCTCCTGAAACTGTCACGTAAACATCTCAACACCATTGCTCAATCCTTGTTTATTTATACTAATGGGCCCAAAGTGCACACGCAGTAGATTTTAACAACCTCTGATCAGAAGCCTACAAATGCCACTTCCTCTTCCCCAGCCCATTCTGAAAGGATTTTCAATTGTCTTTCTAACTATCCAGAAGCGAGCATACTGCTGCTCTCACTCCATGTCCCTTCCTTTTTTTCCCTTTATTCATTCATGGGATGAGGGACATTGCTGACCGGGCAGCATTTATTACCCACCCCTAATTGCTCAGGGGGCAGTTAAGAATCAACCACATTGCTGCGGGTCTGGAGTCACATGTAGGCCAGACCAGGTGAGGATGGCAGTTTCCTTCCCTAAAGGACATTAGTGAACCAGATGGGGTTTTTCCCGATAATCGGCAATGGATTCATGGTTATCATTAGATTCTTAATTCCACATATTTCTTTGAATTCAAATTCCACCGTGTGCCGTGGATGGGATTCGAACCCAGGTCCCCAGAACATTATCTGGGTCTCTGGATTAACAATTCAGCGATAATACCACTCGGCCATTGTTCGGTTCAAAGGGAATGTCACATTCTGACTGAGGGGCTTCTTAAAGGCATCATAAATGTGGCAATGTTGACATTTAGGGGGAGTGTTGCTGTTTTCAAGGTGAAGATGGACAGGGCTGATATTATCATCACCAGGTTATCATCTTGGCGACGCTCACACTGTGTCCGTGGGGTCCCAGGGGCTCAAATTGGTGTTGCCTTTGTCACTGGATGTGGAAATCCAGCTGCAGAGGGAGATGGGGAAGGAAAAATCCAGCCACTCCATTCCCAATAACTGCACGGTCCTTCATACCCTGCATTCTGCCCAAGGCACAGACTTGATTGTGATGCCCTCCATAGTCAAACTGCTGCTATCTTAGAGCCAGAAGTCACACAACACCAGGTTATAGTCCAACAGGTTTATTTAAAATCACAAACTTTCATAGCACTGCTCCTTCATTAGGTGAAGCTAATCAATGAAGGAGCAGTGCTGTGAAAGTTTGTGATTTTACATAAACCTATTGGACTATAACCTGGTGTGTGTGTCTGCTAAGTTTGTCCACCCCAGTCTAACACTGGCACTCCACAACATGGCTACTATTGTAGTCTCGGCTCAGATGTTTTCACCGACCTAACATCCAGAGTGCCATAAACAAAATCAAAGAGAGGGAGAAAGTTGGACACAGAGCAGTGAGGGGACACTCACTCAGTGACAGGACTATAATTTCAGCACAATGTGGTGAAGTGTGATTTCAGGATCATCTCTTTTAAGTTGAAATTCCAGGAGCACAGTCAGAAGTGGTTCCTGTACAGATGGAAATGCACGTCACTGGAGAGCCATTAATAAAGTCCCTGCGTCATTCACAGGAAAGACCACCACAGCCAGATCAAAATTCCACTTCAGCACTGCTACAGCAAATTACAGCTCCACCCAAACACTACAACAACAGTGTTGTTAGCAACAAGTCCAACCCAGGAACACGCTGCCTGATTCATTGTGCCTGTCACACTGAGAAGAGGTTTTGGCATTGACAGCTCCAGTACAGATGGAGAAAATGATCAACTAGTGATCATCAATGGCACCAGACAAGAGGCACACACAATGACTGGGACTGGTACAGTGTAGAAACAGCTTTACTGTCTGTCTATCCCCATGCTGTCCTTGTCCTGGGGGGACAGTGTAGAGGAGGCTTCACACTGTATCTGTCCTTGTGCTGACCCTGTCCTGGGAGTGTATGAAGGGGGTCGAAGGAGCTTCATTCAATGTCTAACACCATGCCCTCCGTGTCCTGGGAGTGTTTGATGGTGGACAGTGTAGAGAGAGTTTTACGCTGTAACTAACACCATGCCCTCCCTGTCCTGGGATTGTTTGGTGGGGGACAGTGTAGAGAGAGTTTTATGCTGTATTTAACACCATGCCCTCCCTATCCTGGAAGTGTTTGATGGGGGACAGTGCAAAGAGAGTTTTACGCTGTATCTAACACCATGCTGCCCCTGTCCTGGATTGAATGGTGGGGGATAGTGTAGAGAGAGTTTTACACTGTATCTAACACCATGCCCTCCCTGTCCTGGGAGTGTTTGATGGGCGACAGTGTAGAGAGAGTTTTACACTGTATCTAACACCACTTATCCAGATGTCTTTTAAACTGTGTAACTTTACATACATCTACCACATCTCTGGAAGTTTATTCTACACGTGAGCCATTCTCTGTGTAAAAAAATTACCCCTCCTGTCTTTTTAAAATCTTTCTCCTCTCACCTTAAAAATATTCCCCCAGTCTTAAAATCCCTCACCCTAGGGAAAAAAAATCTATACCCTCCCTGCCCTGGGATTGTTTGATGCGGGACAGTGTAGAGAGAGTTTTACGCTGTATCTAACACCATGCTGTCCCTGTCCTGGATTGAATGGTGGGGGACAGTGTAGAGAGAGTTTTACACTGTATCTAACACCATGCTGTCCCTGTCCTGGGGGTGTTTGATGGGGGACAGTGTAGAGAGAGTTTTACGCTGTATCTAACACCATGCTGTCCCTGTCCCTGGGAGTGTTGATAGGGAACAGTGCATGTTCTCTGTCACTTGTTGCTATTCCTCAGCTCGGGACTGATCTCGCACGAGGGAGTCTCTCTGGTGGAGTGCATGACATAACCATTTCAGAAAGGAATCTGTATCTGCAAATGTGAATTATGAATAAATACTGAAATTCACATTACTCCAACTTTCAGCCAACAAGTACCCACCTCACAATGACATCATGATGGCAGTATGATGACTGATAGAAACATGATGTGTTACTGCACCCGCACTGTGATGAGGTTAGGTAAAGTTTCTCGTTTAATCCCTTCTGTATCTAAATTTACTGGATTGAAGTGTTCCAGAGATTAGCAGGTTAATGTTTACAGTGATTGATGTGTTGAGGCGAGCACAGATTAACCACTTAATGTTCATGGTGATTAACTGGTTCATATTTACTGGTGGAATGGATTGATAGAGTGACAAACAGGTTAAGATTTGCAGTCAATTATGGTGATTAACCAGTTAATATTTACGGGTTAATAGTTACCTTGATTAATAGATTAACATTTGCAGTGATCAACAAATTAATATTTACAGTAACTGACATCGTAATTTTTTCTTGAAGTTTGTGTTAATATTTATGACCGTTAGCAAGTTAATGTTTGAGTTTTTTAAACTGGTTTATTGTTATGATGATTAACAGGTTAATATTTACACTTCTAACAGGTTAATGCTTACAGTGATTAATGGGCTAATAGTTGTATTGATTAACAGGTTATCATTTACAGTGATTAACTGTTTACAGTGTTAATGATTGTTGTGGGAGCTGGAAGCTAACAAATGCCACCGGCCTGTTTAAAAAGGAAGTGAGAGAGAAAACAGGAACTACAAACCTCGTCTCAGTATTAGGAAAAATGCTCAAATCTATTAGAAAGAGTTTGATAATTGGATACTTGGATGGTAATGACCCAATTTGGCTCGGGCAGCCAAACGAACATGGAGTTTTTTTTGAAAATGTTGCTAACAAAACTAATAAAGGAGAGTTGATGGACATTGGATTTTCAGAAGACTTTTGATATAGTCCCTGATAAGAGACTGGTTAGAAAATTTAAAGCACATGGGATAATAAGTAATGAATTAATGACTTGGATGGACAGAAAACAGAGAGTAGGAATCAACATATCATCCTCATGATGGCAGCCTGTGACCAGTGGGGTTCCACAAGGATCAGTTACTGACCTCTCACAGTTTCTTTCAATGGTTTGTAGTTGGGGACCAAATTTGTGGATGGTACAAAGTAAAGTGGAATGTGTGCTTTGGGGAAGACATAACACAGCTTCAGGAGAATTAATGAATGTGCAAGAACAAGTCAGATGGAATGTAAAAACCAAAAGAATTGTGGATGCTGTAAATCAGGAACAAAAACAAAGTTGCTGGAAAAGCTCATCAGGTCTGGCAGCATCTGTGGAGGAGAAAACAGAGTTAACACTTCAGGTCCGGTGACCCTTTCTCAGAATGGAATGCAATATGGAAACGTGTCGCGTTACTCACTTTGGTTGGAGAAACTGATGTGCAGCGTATTTATAGAGTCATAGAATTATACTCAAATAGTAGGAGGTTAGAAAGTGTAAATGTACAAAGGGACATATGTTTTGTTGTTGATAAGTCAATGAAGATAACTGCAGGTATAGCAAACAATCAGGATGCGAATGGAATGTTAGTTCCTTTTACAAGAGAATTTGGGTTTCAGTTGAGCCTGGTAACTCACAAAAGACAATCACATATCTGAGACACAATGTAACTAGCTAATTAGTAACATGTAAAAGAAACTTCACTGTTTGAACAAGACTGAGCCTTATGTCTGCCAAATACACTGTGTGGGCATCCTTCCCAAACAACTTTGTCTCAGAAATAATGGGAACTGCAGTTGCTGGAGAATCTGAGATAACAAAGTGTGGGGCTGGATGAACACAGCCGGCCAAGTAGCATCTTACGGGCACAAAAGCTGACATTTCAGGCCTAGACCCTTCAGAGTCTAGGCCCAAAACGTCAGCTTTTGTGCCCGTAAGATGCTGCTTGGCCTGCTGTGTTCATCCAGCTCCACACTTTGTTATCTCTAATATTAGTAACTTGCTGGGTACCAGGAAGACAAATTGGTGGCAACAAATCTGCCCATAATACATTGACAGTGCTGGCAGCCAATGTTATTATATAGGAGGATCCACTGTGCTCTTTCAGATAGAAGCAGTGATGGGGATCTGAAGACTTCATTCAGCATTTGTTGAAAAAAAACTCTTCAGTCAGAAAACCGCAATTGAGGGAACTGACCTGCTGCAAATTGAAATTGACCCTCGCATCTTTCTGACTGGAACAAAATGCAGAGTGTATCCTTACATTATCAGCGGGTCACAAGTACTCAGCGTTCTAACTGAATATGGAGAGAATGAGATTTAACAGCAGTATAGATCCTCCTGGGGAACTGTTAAAATGTTATCAATGGTTTTTATACACTGTTAGAATTTTGTGATGATGGTAATTTATAACCAGAACTTACTGAAGACAGAATTGTCTTTGGGATTTCTGATCCATTGCTTTCAGATGCATCTGGTTCTGGTCGCCCTGCTATAGGAAGGATATTGTTAAGTTGGAGAGGGCTCAGAAGAGATTTATCAGGGTGTTGCTGGGAATGGAGGGTTTGAGTTATAAAGTGAGACTGGATGGGCTGTGAATTTTTTCACGGGAGTGCAGGACGTTGAGGGGAGATCATACAGAGTTGTATAAAGTCATGAGGGATGTAGATAAGGTGAATGGTATAGATTTTTTTTCCCTAGGGTGAGGGATTTTAAGACTGGGGGAATATTTTTAAGGTGAGAGGAGAAAGATTTTAAAAAGACAGGAGGGGTAATTTTTTTACACAGAGAATGGCTCACGTGTGGAATAAACTTCCAGAGATGTGGTAGATGTATGTAAAGTTACACAGTTTAAAAGACATCTGGATAAGTCCCTGAATAAAAAATGTTTGGAGGGATACAGGCCAAGCGCAGGCAGGTAGGACTAGAGATAGTAGGAACTGCAGATGCTGGAGAATCCGAGTTAACAAGGTGTAGAGCTGGATGAACACAGCAGGCCAAGCAGCATCAGAGGAGCAGGAAGGCTGACGTTTTGGGCCTAGACCCTTCTTTAGGAATGGAGGAGGGGCAGGGGATTCTGAAATAAATAGGGAGCGAGGAGGAGGCAGATAGAAGCGAACAGTTTCAAGGCCGAAGAGATTACGAGAAAGTTGCCGTGGGAGAGAGATCCCCTGAGGTTTGTCCAGACCTTCTTCCCTCCAGACAAACCTCAGAGGATCTCTTTCCCACTGTAACTCTCTCGTCTATCCGCCTCCTCCTCTCTCCCTATTTATTTCAGAACCCCCTTCCGCTCCCTCATTTCTGAAGAAGGGTCTAGGCCTGACACGTCAGCTTTCCTGCTCCTGTGATGCTGCTTGGCCTGCTGCGTTCATCCAGCTCCACACCTTTTATTATGGAAGGTAGGACTAGTTTAGTTTGGGAAGATGGCCAGTATGGACTGAAGGGTCTGTTTCTGAGCTCTATCACTTTGTGTTGCAATCCAAAGATGTTCTTGCATTGGAAAGAACTATTCAGATAGTAGTAGAAGCTGAATTCTGAAGGCAGCACATGAGGATGGCAAAAATGGAAAGCCAGCTTAGATCAATGAACTCATTACACTGAGTCAACTTTCTATGATAGAGAAAAACACCAAAACATGACACTATACTCCAACACAATATATTAAATCCTTTGATACTTCAGATTACTGTTCCAGATGTAGTGATTTTAAAAAAAGCACATAAACAGAAAGAATACTCAGCTTTATGACACCAATGCAAATTTTGTAAATGGGACATTTGCAGAGAACATGCGAAAGTCAAAGACAACTGTTGAACCGCAGAATTAACAATCCAAATGTGCACAATGAGGTTGAAGATTTACAGCAAGCGTCTTTGGAAGAAACCTGGAATAGCAAACCATACCCTCAGTAAAACACACCTCATTAAAATATGACATGCCAGCTTTGGAAGATGTGAACCACCATTACCTGTGGGTGATAGTGGACAAATATATGACACTGGGTGGACATGTCTCCCTCATTTCAAACTTGACATCGGGACAGGTTTTATTTATATGATTTGAAAAAATTCCCTTCAGAATGAAACTTCAATGATCTGACAGAGACCGCAGGGCCCAGGCAGAATACTGCATAACACCACCAAAACACCAAGTGTAAGCTAACCATACAGAGGCAGAAACAGACAGACATATGAAGACCAACCCTTCTTACTTCAAAGCAGAACTCAACTTCACTCTTAAAATCTCTAACACACACACCATAACCACTGTCCTGTTCTGGTCAGACATCCCCTTTCCGAGGGCAGTATTATCCTCTCTGAGGGAAACATTACTCCTGCTGAGGAAGTGCTTTTAGTGTATAGGAAACACTGTTCCCGCACCAAGCCTGTGATAACCAGGTAACCCAGTTTAATTGGTATTGATTAAGTGTGAATCTGGCTGGGATTTTAACGGGACTCCCCAACACGTCTCCAAAACTATGGCTATGTTGTGGCCAGCTGAGGTGATAGACAGAGGCAGAGTTCAGCAACTCATCCAAAAGGCAACATTTCAGACAGTACCTTTTTTTAATCACCAAACTATATTTTATTCATAAAAATATCTTTATATACATACACGGTCACTAGAGTAGTTTGATTCTATACAGTCTATACATATGTGGAACGAACAAACCCAAAGCATTTCTTACTTATACAAGGCTATATTTACATAGATTTGAGGGGCAGGGAGGGTGCACTGACTGAATGGACCCCATTTAGCTTCAGCAGGAAGACCTTACACAGTGGTCTTTCCCCACTGCACCTTCCCGGCAGCTGCCCCAAGCTTTAGTGCATCCCTCAGCAACGTAGTCCTGGACCTTGCAATATGCCCAGTCTGCAACACTCTTTGCTCTGGAAGACCAGCAAGTGGACCATGGAGTGTCTTTCAGGATGCTTGTCTCAGTCTGCATCCCAGGGACGAGACCATAGAGCTCAGCGTCCTGTGGCACTGAGCTGATCAGGATGAAGCTCAACAAAAACCAGTACATCTCTCTCCAGGATTGATTTGCAAAGGCACATTCCAGCAGGAGGTGTGTGACAGCCTCTACCCCCAGTCCCAGCAGCCGCTTCGAGGGCAGCGTGCAGTGGCACAGAGTCCGGGGGTACATGAGGGGTCTCATGGATAGTGCCCTTCTCAACAACAGCCAAGCAATGACTTGGTGCTTGCTGGAAAATTCTGGTGATTTGGCGTTTTGCTGCATGACTTTGACAGTCTGTTCAGGGTACAATCCAACAGGATCCGCCTTCGCCTTTTCCCACAGGCTGCCGAGGATTCTTCATGCTGATAGAACTGTGGTTGAAGGCTTTTATCACCCTTAGCACTGTGCTGCGGTATCAGACTGGATAATGTGCTCAGGTCTCTCGTGTGGGAATTGAACCTATAGCCTGTCACTCAGGCCAGCCTGTGGGCCTTTGGACACGGCCATTAATTATGTCAGCATTCCCGAAGGGACCACCAAACAGGAGGAAGTCCTTTCCAGCACACGCATGCCAGTTCAGTTCTTCACGCAACACTCTATCTCAGCCCTTAAGCTTTACATGGTAACTGCCACCCAATCCCCAGGTCCCCAAAACAGTCTCTTCATGAGGAATAGTCCAGACAATAGCAACAGGAAATGATCAAAACTCCAGTATTCAGCCTGTAACAGCTCAGGTTCCAATCAGCTCCATCAGCGACAGGTCAAGCTCCAAGCTTCTGGTTTCAACAGCAACAGAGTCATGCTGGCTTGGACTCTTTTCATCAGAAAGTAAAGCTCCCTCTACACTGTCCCCATCAAACACTCCCAGGGCAGGGGCAGCATGAGGTTGGATACAGCATAAAGCTCCCTTTACACTGTCCCCCATCAAACACTCCCAGGGCAGGGGCAGCATGAGGTTGGATACAGCATAAAGCTCCCTTTACACTGTCCCCCATCAAACACTCCCAGGGCAGGGACAGCACGGGGTTAGATACAGAGTAAAACACCCGCTACACTGACTCCATCAAACACTCCCAGGACAGGGACAGCACGGGGTTAGATACAGAGTAAAACACCCGCCACACTGACTCCATCAAACACTCCCAGGACAGGGACAGCACGGGGTTAGATAGAGAGTAAAGCTCACCTTACACTTTCTTTATCAAACGCTCCCAGGGCTAGGGGGGTTATGTTAACTCTCAGATACAGTAGTAATGTATATGATTCCTTAATCGAAGAATCCCTACAGTGTGGAAGCAGGTCATTCGGCCCATTGAGTCCACATCGTCCCTCCAAAAAACATCCCACCCAGACCCACCTCCTTATCCTATCCATGCACTTACATATCTAAACCACCTAGCCCATACAGACACGGGGAGAATGTACAAACTCCATACAGACGGTTGTCTGAGGTTGGAATCAAACCCGGGTCCCTGGCTCTGTGAGGCAGCAGTGCTAACCACTGAGCCACCCCAAGCCAATTTTGCATCCAAATGGCCAGCTCTCCCTGGATTCCATGTGTTCTAACCTTGCTATCCAGTCCATGCAGAACATTGTCAAAGGCTTTGCTGAAGTCCATATAGCTCACATCCACCGCTCTGCCCTCATCAGCCCCCTTTGCTCCTTCTTCAAAAAACTCCAAGTTCATGAGGCATGATTTCCCACACACAAAGCCATGTTGACTATCCCTAGTCAGTCCTTGCCTTTCCAAATACATGTAAATCATGTCCCTCAGAATCCACTCCAATACTAATGTCAGGCTCACCTGTCTATAGTTTCCTCACTCTTCCTTTTTTCCTTTATTCATTTACAGGATGAGGGTGTCACTGACTGGGCAGCATTTATTGACCATCCCTAATTGCCCAGTGGGTTTGCAAAAGCCATATTGTGGATCTGGAGTCATATGTAGGCCAGATGAGGTAAGGATTGCAGTTTGCTTCCCCCAAGGACATTAGTGAACCAGATGGATTTTTCCATCAATCGACAATGGATTCACGGTTATCATTAGATTCTTAATTCCAGATACTTTATTGAATTCAAATTCCACCATGTGCCATGGTGGGATTTGAACCCCGGTCCCCAGAACATTATCTGGGTCTCTGGATTAACAGTCCGACGATAATAGGGCTGCCTCCACACTGTTCCCATCCTGGTGGATAATACCAATAGGCCGTTGCCTCCCCTTTTCCTTACCACTTTTCTTAAATAATGGCACCACATCCAACAACATCTTATCATTTGGCATCTACACAAGTATCTCAGCGAGGGGCCCAGCAGTCACTTCCCTAGAGATCCCACAGAGTTCGAGGGTACGCCTGATTGTGTCCCCGGGAATTATCCTCCTTTATGCATTTTACGACGTCCAGCGCCACCTCCTCTGTGATAGGGGCACTTTTCAAGTTATCATTAATGATTTCCCCAAGTTCTCTAGCTTCCATATCCTTCTCCACAGTAAATACAGGCGCAAAATACTCATTTAGTATCTCACCGTCTCCTACAGTTCCACACATAGATGGCCTTGTTGATTTTTAACATGCCCTGCTCTCTGTCTAGTTATTCTTTTACCCTTAATAAATTTGTAGAATATATTTGGATTTTCCTTAACCTTATTTGGCAAAGCCAGCTCACAAAGCCTTTTTACCCTCCTGATTTCCCTCGAGTATACTCCTTCTGCCCTTGTGCTCCTCCAGGGATTCACTCCATCCCTGCCATATGCCTCCTTCTTTTTCTGGACCAATTTCTCTCATCATCCAGCCTTGCCCTTTATCCTAACAGCAACAGACTGTCCCTGGGCTCTTGTTATCTCATTTTAAAAAGCCTCCCGCTTTCCAGCCAAGAGACAAAACGTCTCTCCCAAACAACTTTTGAAAGTTCTTGTTTAATACAGTCGAAATCGGCCTTCCTCCAATTTAGAACTTTTAAACCCACTCTACCCTTTTCCATTATTATTCAAAAACTTATAGAATTATGGTGACTGGGCCCAAAATGCTCTCCTACTGTCCCCACAGTCACCTGCCCCGCTTTATCTCGCAAGTTCAAGTTTTGCTCCTTCTCTAGTAGGTCAAAGATGGTTTTCTCGTTCAGTGTGTTGAGAAACCAACCAGGAATCACATATTGTACAATTTTTTTTTTAAAAGGCTCTTATTAATCTTGCTGAAGAGGAGTCTTTATAGGCTACAGCATGTACCATTTTACATTAAGTTTGTGAGTGATTTGGTCAAATGAGAATTAGGATGTGAGACTGGGCGGGCTCCAGGAGCGTGGTTGTGGGCGTTATCCGCTGTTTCTCTGGGCGGATCTCAGGCATCATCTGACCGGCAGCTATTATTCAGCATTATTCATCGGAACGACAGTTCCAGGTACTGAGAGCGCAGTCATTCAGCGACAGGCTTCAGCACAGATTACAGCAGCATCTCTCCGGGATCCGCGCAGATTGCAGCAGGATCTCTCCGGGATCAGCACAGACTGGATCAGAATCCCTCCGGGATCAGCACAGACTGGATCAGGATCTCTCGCGGATCAGTAGAGGTTGAATCCGGATTTTTCGGGGATCTGTACAGGTTATATCAGGATCGCTTCGGGAACAGACTGGATCAGGACTGGAAGCAGAATTTCCATGTGGAAATGGTGAGTGTATTTCAGGGGAACGAGTTCGCGGGGTAATTTTGCGCCGCTTTATTTGCTCTCCGCCTCTAGCATTACAGTTAAACCATCAGAGTGCTTTTATAAAAATGCAGACCGGGTTTTCTCTTCGCGCCCATGTGTACAGCCCACAGACCCAGTCCCTGCACAGTGCGATCCCGGCTTCCTGCTGCTGGTGATTGACTCTGTCCCTTGCTCCGGTGAAATGCCCAGGTCCCTTCCCCATCACTGAAAGGCTCAGTCCGCAGCCGCCGCCCCACCCCCCGAACCCATCAGCAGGTACGGGAGATGCACTCGGTCCCGGAGTGCACTGCCCAGACCAACATACCCAGACCCCAGACAAACATACCCAGACCCCAGACAAACATACCCAAGACCCCAGACAAACATACCCAAGACCCCAGCCCAACATACCCAGACTCCAGCCCAACATACCCAGACCCCAGACAAACATACCCAAACACAGACCAACATGCCCAGACTCCAGCCCAACATACCCAGACCCCAGACAAACATACCCAAACACAGACCAACATGCCCAGACCCCAGACAAACATGCCCAGACTCCAGCCCAACATGCCCAGACTCCAGCCCAACATACCCAGACCCCAGACAAACATACCCAAACACAGACCAACATACCCAGAACCCAGGCCAACATACCCAGACCCCAGACAAACATACCCAGACACAGACCAACATGCCCAGACCCAGACCAACATGCCCAGACACAGACCAACATGCCCAGATCCAGTCTGACATGCCCAGTCCTGAGGTCACTGAACATGTTGAGGCAGATTTGGAGTTTGGTGATGACTCACATTCCCCAGCTGGACATGGGCTTAACTACCTCCATTATGTCCATACATCTCTCACACACACTATCACACACTACACACCCCTCCCCTCACTCCAACATCCCCTTCCCTTTCTCCAATACCCCCTTTCCCTCACTGTCCCATCCCCCTTCCCTCACAGCAATAAGCCCTTCTCTCCCCATCCCTGTCCCCTCTAGAACCCCAAGTCTACACGGTGGCTCAGTGGTTAACACTGCAGCCTCACAGCGCCAGGGACCCGGGTTCGATTCCAGCCTCGGGCGACTGTCTGTGCGGAGTTTGCACATTCTCCCCGTGTCTGCGTGGGTTTCCTCCGGGTGCTCCAGCTTCCTCCCACAGTCCAAAGATGTGCAGGCTCAGTGGATCGGCCGTGGGATGTGCAGGTTTACAGGGATGGGGTGGGTTGGTCTGGATGGAATGATCTTCAGAGGGTCAGTATGAACTCGATGAGCCTAATGGTCTGTTTCCGCACTGTGGGGATTCTATGTTCTCAGGCCCCTCGCCCTCCTGCGAACCCCCTGCTGATACTGCAGCCGTACTCTGGCTGTGTCAGCGGAGGCTAGGGTCCGTTTTGAACGTGTGTGCAGACAAGTCAAGACTTGTCCAAAGGCAGAGAGAGTGGGGTTTGGAGGCTGAGAGGCTGTACCTCTCACTGAGATACTACTGACTGAGGAACATTCCTGTTTATCGCCCTGACAGGGTCGGATGCGGAATGGAACAGAGCGGGATCAGGGTGGAGATTAACCAGGGAATCGGGAATGGGCTTGTGAAGGGCATCCATTTGGCTTTTCCCCGCCCTGATTGCTCTCCGGTGCTCTCCATACTGATGTGGACACCTTCTCCCCACCTGCAGCACCCGGTTTCAATGGCAGTCCTAACAGTGGCAGAGAGACCAGGCCAGGCGGCGGTGCAGTGGTAACAGACAGCCTGGTGCAGGCTCTCAGTCTGACTCACTGTCCTCTACTTGCTGTCTGTGACTTCACTCAGTATCACCATCTACTGCTTTCTTGCTGTTTCCGCCTCTCGCTCTCTCACTGTCAGTGTGTGTGTGTGAGAGAGAGTGAGAGAGAGAGAGAGAGAGAATATATGTGAGAGTGTGAGAGAGAGAGAGTGTGTGTGTGTGAGAGAGAGAGAGTGTGTGTGTGTGAGAGAGAGGGAGAGAGTGTGTGTGAGAGATAGAATGTGTGTGAAAGAGAGAAACAGTGTGTATGCAAGAGAGATAAGAATGTGTGTGTGTGTGTGTGTGTGAGAGAGTGTGTGAGAGAGACTGTGTGAGAGAGACTGTGTGAGAGAGACTGTGTGAGAGAGACAGTGTGAGAGAGTGTGTGAGAGTGTGTGAGAGAGAGAGTGTGTGAGAGAGAGTGTGTGAGAGAGAGTGTGTGTGAGGGAGAGTGTGTGTGTGGGAGAGTGTGTGTGTGGGAGAGTATGTGAGAGAAACTGTGAGACAGTGTGTAGTGTGTGATAGTGTGTGTGTGTGAGAGAGTGTGTGCGAGAGACAGTGTGTGCGAGAGTGTGTGTGTGGGAGAGTGTGTGAGACAAACTGTGAGACAGTGTGTAGTGTGTGATAGTGTGTGTGTGAGAGAGAGTGTCTGAGAGAGACTGTGTCTGAGAGAGACTGTGTGTGTGAGAGAGACTGTGTGAGAGAGTGTGTGTGTGAGAGAGTGTGTGTGTGAGAGAGTGTGTGTGTGAGAGAGTGTGTGTGGGAGAGAGTGTGTGTGGGAGAGAGTGTGTGTGGGAGAGTGTGTGTGTGGGAGAGTGTGTGTGGGAGAGTGTGTGTGGGAGAGTGTGTGTGAGAGAGAGTGTGTGAGAGTGTGTGAGAGACTGTGTGTGAGAGACTGTGTGTGAGAGACATTGTGTGTGTGAGAGACAGTGTGTGAGAGACATTGTGTGTGAGAGAGACTGTGTGTGAGAGAGAAAGTGTGTGTGAGAGACTGTGTGTGAGAGACATTGTGTGTGTGAGAGACAGTGTGTGTGAGAGAGACAGTGTGTGTGAGAGAGACAGTGTGTGTGAGAGAGACAGTGTGTGTGAGAGACTGTGTGAGACTGTGTGTGAGAGACATTGTGTGAGAGAGACAGTGTGTGTGAGAGAGACAGTGTGTGTGTGAGAGACAGTGTGTGTGTGAGAGACAGTGTGTGTGTGAGAGACAGTGTGTGTGAGAGAGAAAGTGTGTGTGAGAGACTGTGTGTGAGACTGTGTGAGAGAGAAAGTGTGTGTGAGAGACTGTGTGTGAGAGACTGTGTGTGAGAGACATTGTGTGTGTGAGAGACATTGTGTGTGTGAGAGACATTGTGTGTGAGAGAGACAGTGTGTGTGAGAGACTGTGTGTGAGACTGTGTGTGAGAGACTGTGTGTGAGAGACATTGTGTGTGAGAGAGACAGTGTGTGTGAGAGAGAAAGTGTGTGTGAGAGACTGTGTGTGAGAGACATTGTGTGTGTGAGAGACATTGTGTGTGTGAGAGACATTGTGTGTGAGAGAGACTGTGTGTGAGAGACAGTGTGTGTGGGAGAGTGTGTGTGCATTTGCGCACATGTGCGAGAGTGAGTATGTGGGGATAGAGTGTGTGACAGTGAATGTGTGTGTGTGCACGCGCATGGGAGAGTGAGTTTGTGTGATTGTGTGTGAGGGGGAGAACTGTGTATGTGTGTGTATCTTTCTCCAGATCTCTCTAAATCAGCATCTTTCGACCTTTTCTCTCTCACCTTTTTTTCCCTCTCTTCTTTCATTTTCTCTTTATTGCCTGTCACTTTCTATTCGTCCGTCTTGGATTTTCCCTGTTTCCCAATCCCTCTCCCAGTTCCATTTTCAGTTTGTAACTTTTTCATAACTGATGGGCTGTTGTTTAGTTGAAAGTGAAATCCTGAATTTATTGCTACAGACAACTGCTGAAGCTTGGCTCCAGTTCCAGTTCATTTGTCATTTCTGATGTTCCACTGAAATTCTTGTTACAAATATCAATTTCTTTCTGAGTACTAATACCATCAGACTGAGCCATGCTGTCAACATTTGTAGTGAGACTGCCCACACTCCAGTATACCACTTAGAGAACCTTGGTATCCCTGGGGCTCACCAGTCCCTGGCCATGTGTTTAGTCTCGCTCCCTGACAGAGTACCCCCTCTCACTAAATAAAATTCCGAAAGAACTGCGGATGCTGTATATCAGGAACAAAAACAGAAGTTGCTGGAAAAGCTCAGCAGGTCTGGCAGCCTCTGTGAAGGAAAAAAAAATCAGAGTTAATGTTTCAGGTCCGGCGACCCTTCCTGAGAACTGATGGTGGCTTGGAAAATGTTGGCTTATATGCAGAAAATAGGGAGGGGAATGGGGTAGCGCGTAAATGATAGGAGAGAGCCCAAAGAGAGAGAAGAGCAGTTGGATAGACAAAGGAGTAGATAATGATCTGGTTGGGAGGGTGTATAGCTGTTAATGGGAATTGTTAGTGACTGACAACGGATAGCCTGCCATTATACACTGTGTGATAACAAGGCCTGGGTATATGGGGTAGGGGGCTGGGACATGGGAGAGTTTAGGCCCTAAAATTGAACTCCATATTGAGTCCCGAGGGCTGCAGGGTCCCTAAGTGGTAAATGAGGTGTTGTTCCTCCAGCTTGCGTTGAGCTTCGCATGAACACTGCAGCAAGCCTGAGACAGATGTTGGCCAGGGAGCAGGGTGGTGCATTGAAGTGGCAGGCAATTGGTAGTTCAGGGTCTTTTATGTGAGCAGAATGTAGATGTTAGACCATAAGACATAGGAGTGGAAGTGAGGCCATTCGTCCCATCAAGTCCACTCCGCCATTTAAATCATGGCTGATGGGCATTTCAACACCACTTCCCTGCACCCTCCCCGTAGCCCTTGATTCCTTCTGAGATCAAGAATTTGTCGATCTCTGCCTTAAAGGCATCCAACATCCCGGCCTCCACTGCACTCTGCGGCAATGTTCGGCGAAGCGGTCTCCACATCTACATATCGTTTCCCCAGTGTAGAGGAGACCACGTTGTGAGCAGCGAATGCAGTAGACTAGATTCTGGGAAGTGCAGGTGAAGTGTTGCTTCACTTGGAAGGTATGTTTGGGCTCTTCGATACTGGGGAGGGAGGAGGTAAATGGGCAGCTGTTGCACCTTCGTCGCTTACAGGGCAAGGTGCCGTAGGGCTGTGGGGAGGTGTTGGGGGGCAAGGAAGTGTGGACCAGGGTGTCCTGGAGGGAACAGTCCCTGTGGAAGGCGGACAAGGGAGGGGAGGGGAATATGTGCATGGTGGTGGCATCTCGCTGGAAATGGTGGAATGGCGTCTGATGATCTTCTGGTGGCATTGTGGGTGAGGACAAGGGGTACCCTTATGCATTTGTGGGAGGGACAGGAAGGTCTGAGGGTGGAAATGCGGGAGATGGGTTGGACCCGGCCGAGGGCTGTGTCGACAATGGAGCTGGGAATCCTCGGTTGAAAAAGATGGACCTTTCAGAGGGTCCCTTGTAGATGTTGGCCTCATCTGAACATATGAAACGGAGATGGGACCCTGCAGCCCTCTGGACTCAATATCAAATTCAATAATTTTAGGGCCTACACTGTTCCATGTCCCAGCCCCCTACCCCATGTACCACGCCTTGTTATCACATTACCTACCATTACACACTACTTATTGTTAGTCACTAACAATGTCCATTAACAGCTATTCACCCTCCCAGCTTGATCATTATCAACTCCCTAGTCTATCCAATTGCTCTTCCCGCTCTTAAGGCTCTATCCTATTATACACTCCCCACCCTGCCCCCTTCCTAGTTTCTGCACATATATACACCGATGATTTTCCCGCCACCGTCAGTTCTGAGGAAGGGTCACTGGACCCAAAACATTAAGTCTGCTTATTCTGTTCACAGATGCTGCCAGACCTGCTGAGCCTTTCCAGCGATTTCTGTCACTGTGCCTGGTCTCACCCCCTGGCTGTGTACACAGTGGTGCTGCAGTCTGTGTGTGATGTCTATGAATGTGTTGACTTTGTGATTTTTTTCAGGACGACGGGACTTCTCCGTCCATTGACATGTGGCGAGCGACAGGGAGGAAGCCCGGGAAGGTCTGCCGGAGCCTCTTTGGGCCGGTCGATCACGCACAGGTCAGAGCTGAGCTACAGGAGGAGCTGCGGACGGAGCTGGAGGCAGCCAAGAGGCGCTGGGCGTTTGACTTTCAGCGGGACCGGCCGGTGCAGGGGGACGTCCAGTGGGAGGCTGTGTCAAGTCACAATGTCCCGCATTTCTATCGAACCTCTGTGTGTGGTGGCCCACAAAGGGGACCGCAAGGTGAAGCTGAGCGGGGGAAAATGTCGCCGCCACAGAAATCTCACCAACTGCAGAAACCTCAGAACCGCAAGAGAAAGCAAACTGTCATCACAGGTATGTGTTGGACATGGGAGTTGACCTGAGAGGGTTAGCATTGAAGCTTTTGTATCTGAGAGTGATGTTAATGGTCCCTGGGGGTCTTGCAGTGGAGTGGCAGTGTCCCTACCTCTAGGCCAGGGTTCAACTCCCACCTGCAGCAGAGGTGTGTGAGAACATCCCCGAACAGGGTGAGCGATAACATGCAGAGCTATTGTTTCCTCCCTACCCAATCCCCCTTCCTATTTTCTGCACGTATATACCGATGTTTTCTCAGCTACCATCAGTTCTGAGGAAGGGTCACCGGACCTGTAACATTAACCCTTTTTTCCTTCTCCACAGATGCTGCCAGACCTGCTGAGCTTTTCCAGAAACTTCTGTTTTTGTAACATGCAGAACAATCCCTGGGCAAAGTTGGTCAGCTCCAGACTAAATTCCTGGAGTTAGACAGATATATGAAGTGAGACTGGGTTAGTTGGGGCCGTATTCACTGGTGTTTTTGAAGAATGACTGGGGGATCTCATAGAAACCTATAAAACTCTGACTGGGTAAACTCAGGAAGGACATCCCCGATGACCAGGAAATTCAGAATCAGGCTGTCACTGTTTAAGGTAAGGATATAGGTTGGGGCATTTAGGAATGGAATAAGGAGAAATGTCTTCACCCAGAGAGTGAGGAGCCTGTGAGATTCTCTACTACAGAGGCCATAACATTCAATGTTTCCAAGAAGGAGTTAGATATAGTTCTTAGGACAAAAGGATCAAAGGGTTAGCATGTAATAAACCTCTTCTTGTTACTCAACTACGTGCTGAAGGCTAAACTGTGGCCAACCCTGCGTTATTTAACACTGATAGCTCAGTGCGTTGATACAAGTGGAAGTGCTGGCTTTGGAATAGTTACCCAAAGGAGAGTGTAGCAGAGGCAGCCGTGAGCTGCAGCCACCTTTGGCAGCACACTGACAATGTCGTGTGAGATTGACAAAATCAGTAGCAACGCAGGAATCCTCCGTCAGCTCACAGGGACAGAGAATAAAAACAAAATCAACTTCTGGGGCAAAAAAGGGAAGTGCCCCTTCTTGGAACGCAGCACCATGTTGAAGGGAGTTTGTGTATCAGCGAAGGTAAACACTCAGTTGGTCTGCGTGGGATGGACTGGAGCGACACACAGCCTTTCCCTGACAAAGTGAAACAAGCCAAACCAGGGCAATAAAAGACATCAGGACAGCTAGTGAAGACCAGAAGGAATCTCACTGAAGCTACAACCTGGAGCCGCAAACTGGGAAAGAGGAGGATGACACTGGGCTCTGGAAATAAGTTGACTCCCTGGGTGGAACTTCACAGAATCATAGAGGTCCACAGTATGCAATCAAGCCATTCGGCCCAACTTGTCCCTGCTGCCCAGTTTTCACAATGAAACTATTCCCACCTGCCTGTGTTTGACCCATATCCCTCCATATCTATGCCATTCATGTATCTGTCTAAATGTTTCTTAAATGTCAAAATTGTGCTCGCCTCCACCACTACCTCCGGCAGCCCATTGCAGACACCCAGCACCCTCAGTGTGAGAAAACCTGCCCCTCTGGCCTCTTTTGTATCTCTCTCCTCTCATCTTAAACTTCTGCCCTCTAATTTTAGACTCCTCTACCATGGGGAAAAACTGTTGGATCTTTACTTATTTATGTCTCTCATGTTTTTATAAACCTCTATAAGATCAACCCTCAGTCTCCTGAGCTGTAGGGAAGTATGCACCAGCCTGTCCACCCTCCACCTATAACTCAAACTTTCCATTCCAGGTACCATCCGAGTAAATCTCTTCTGCATCTTTCTACTTTAATAATATCAGTTCTATAGTAGGGTGACCAGATCTGGACGCAGGACTCCAAATGTGGCCTCATAAAATTCCTGGCTGGGAAGCTGGAAGAAGGCTTAAATTGTTATCATTATTAAAAATGAGCATTATATTTTCTTCATGAAAATCATTGTTGAAAGCTGAAAATCATAATTATAAATGATAATTTATTTAAAAGTCATTCTTTAGGTAATTCTTCAAAGCAGGAGCATAATCTGCATATGAAAATGTATGAATCAAAAGCAGAAGATTTTCTCATAGATCCCTTTGAAGTTGATGTAAATATTTAGTTGTACAATCGAAGTATTTAAAGGTAAAACAGAAATGATTAGATTCCCTACAGTGTGGAAACAGGCCCTTTGGCCCAACAAGTCCATGCTGCCCCTTGGAGCATCCCACCCAGACCCATCCCCCTATAACCCACACACCCCTGAACTCTATGGGCAATTTAGCATGGCCAATCCACCTAGCCTGCATCCCTTTGGACTGTGGGAGGGAACCCATGCAGACACAGGGAGAACGTGCAAACTCTGCACAGACAGTCACCTGAGGCTGTGATCGAACCCAGGTCCCTAGCACTGTGGGGCTGCAGTGCTAACCACTGAGCCACCGTGCCACCCTAGTGGAGCATGCATCTTGCTGAGGTGGGCACGAAACACCAGAAGATTGGCATCAACATTCTCTTTTAGTTATTTATATCAAAATGTTAAAATGATGAAATAACTGCTTAAAAACCATGAGACGTAGGAGCAGCGCAAGGCCATTCAGGCCATTGAATCTGCTCCACTATTCAATGAGACCATAGCTGATCTGATAATCCTCAACTCCACTTTCCTGCCTTTTTCCCCACAATCCTTGACTCCGTTCCTGATTAAAAACCTGTCTATCAGCTCTGAATATACTTAATGACCCAGTCTTGACAGCCCTCTGTGGGGAGAATTTTAGCACTTTACAAATAATTGAAAATAGTCGTTAAAATTTCATTAAAAATTTACAATTTACAATTCATATTTAATAAATGAACAAACTAAAAGACAAATAATTTTCCACAGCAGAATTGAAGACTGACGCTTTATGACTTTATTGAAGTAAAGTGTCTTTACAATTTATCAGCATGTGAGAAGATTTATCTTTCTTTACAATAATTTAAACTTAAAAAAAACTTGAAGCTGGAAACTCTCTGACAAATGTAATGGAGTAATTGAGTTGAAGCTGCAACTCAAACTTAAAGAAAAGCTGAAAATATTGCAGAATTGAAACAAATTTATAGAAAAATTTCTGAATTTAAAGCAAACAATTTTAAAGAAACAAAAACTGAGGGAGTTATTACACCTCTGTGCAATTGGTTACAGATTACAGAATAAGGTTACACTGTTTAAGAGACACTCAGATAAGAACATGACTGGGACGGATACGGGACAGGAGCAAGGCAGGTGGGATTTGTTTAATTTGGGATTATGGTCGGCATGGACTGGTTGGACTGAAGGGTCTGTCTGTGTGCTGTATGACTCTAGAAGGCTACAGGTACTGCAGACATGGAATAATTCAGAATGGTATAGAATTGCTCCAGGTTAATGTACCAAATCACGAGCAGGACAGGTTAATGCACTGCTTTATTCTGTGGGTCCTTTTAGCAGACCAGTCACATAGAAAACATTAAAGAGGCTACTGATAACCTTGATGTTTTAAATGCATTTGGTGACTCAGTGGTTAGCACTGCTGGCTCACAGCCCCAAGGACCTGGGTTTGATTCTAGCCTCAGGCAATTGTCTATGTGGAGTTTGCATGTTCTCCCTATGTCTGCGTGAGTTGGCTCCAGTTTCCTCCCACAGTCAAAAATGTGCAGGCTAGGTGGACTGGCCATACTAAATTGTCCCATGATATGCAGGCTGTGTGGTTTAGCCATGGGGAAATGCAGGGATGGGGTACAATGCTAGTGTGGACCTCTGGTGCTGAATGGCCTGTTTGCACATTCTATGGTTCTAACTATTTTGCATAATAGCCGAGTCATTATGGCAAGACCAAGATTCGATGAAAGAATACAGCTGTAAGGAGATTTTTGTGAGTACGGAGCATTACAACCAGAACTAATTAGAGACAGAATTGTGGTTGGAAATTTTGATTCATCCATTTCAGCTCTTTCACAACTGAAAGATAGCTTTATGCTGCAAAAGCCTGTCCAGATTGTGTCGGAAGCTGATGTTCAGAATTATCAGGGAAACAAAAGACAAATTTTCTCCAGACATCTGTCAAATTCGTAAGGTACAAACATGCCAGTAGTCACATGACAATCCAATGCTAAGAGAGTTTGAAGTTTTTGATGCTTGGAGTCACTGTCTAAAACATAGAGTAAAAACAAACTACACAGTGAAAGCTACATCCAGTGCTATTACAAGAATGTGCCTCTTAGACAACCAGCAACAATTCTCCAGCAACAGAAACAATGCTGGTCACATCCATGAAGGAGTCATTACTTTCTGCCGTATGCCTCTTGAGCAACATGATGTGCTAGCCTGACGATGGCTTTACAGCTCTCATCAAAACCTGAAGGACAGACCAACTGATATCAGCAACACTGGTGTTCAGCAGCTCCTGAAGTTCCCAAATGAACACAGCATCGGAGGAAGTCTTCACTGATCCTCCACCCAAAGGAGAATCTTCAGATCCTGAGTAATTCACAGCTGAAGGACAGTGTGGCATGCTAGGATATATACTCAACACCCATCTTCCATCGCACATCTCAAAGAATTCAAGGATCCTCTGGAGATTAGTTGTCAACGTTCATACAATGAAATGTAATAAAGACAGCCCTCCACCCCAACAAGTCTGTCCCAATGTTGATGTTCAAAATTCTTTACCACATGAAGGCTCACCTCCTCGCCTCGGTCAGTGTTAATTTATACCATCAGAGGTTGAGGTAGAAGGGGGAGGTGGCGAAGGGATTGTGGGACATGATATATATTTGTTTAAGTAATTGTATAATGGGTTAAATAAAAGAGAAGGAGCTTGATGTTGTATAAGATGGTTTCTCTTATAGAAGCTTTTGTACAGATCCACTCACTGAGATGTAAATGGCAGCACCCACAGGGCTCTGTACCAGGGACATTACCACCACCTCGCCTCACACAAAGCTATGCACATTCCCAGCTCTGTTGTGACTAACCTTGAACTGTCCCCCTCTGTTTTTGCCTCCAGATTACTACACAATGAAGAGGAGGTTTGGACCTTCTGGTTCTGAGACCAAACAATAAGGGAGACAAGCGGAACCGTGGCTTTGATTTCTCTTCATGTTCCCTGGAAAACACTGGGCCTCTGTGGTGAACCATTGTCCTGGAGAATTATGACTCTTGGTTCAGTTACCAGCGGTTCATTCGCATTTATGTTCATGAGCAGAGCCCTCCCTGATTTACTGTGGACTTGTTGGCCTTTGATACTCTCACCCAGGCTGCTGCTGTAATCCTGAGAACAACGACCTACGCAAGCAATCGTTTGGAAGCAGATTTTCTAAAGAGTTAGTGGATGTTGTTATGAGGATCTGGACACTGGGTCATGTAGTACTCACCTACTTGAGGTGGCTGAGCTGCTGTATCTGCTCTTCTGTCACAGTCACCCACGGGGTGCAGGCAGCAGCTCAATGAGATCTCTCTGTTCAATATCACGTCAAAGGAATGGACAATGTGGGAGTGGGTACAAGCAAGAGGGAGGGGGGAATGGGGGAGGTGGGGAGAGGGAATGGGGGACAGGGTGTGAGGGAATGGGCGAGAGGGTGTGAGGGAATGGGCGAGAGGGTGTGAGGGAATGGGTTGAGGGAGAGAGGGAATGGGGGAGAGGGTGTGAGGGAATGGGGGAGAGGGTGTGAGGGAATGGGTTGAGGGAGAGAGGGAATGGGGGAGAGGGTGTGAGGGAATGGGGGAGAGGGTGTGAGGGAATGGGGGAGAGGGTGTGAGGGAATGGGGGAGAGGGTGTGAGGGAATGGGTTGAGGGAGAGAGGGAATGGGGGACAGGGTGTGAGGGAATGGGGGAGAGGGAGAGACGGAACGGGGGACAGGGAGAGAGGGAACGGGGGACAGGGTGTGAGGGAATGGGGGAGAGGGAGAGACGGAACGGGGGACAGGGAGAGAGGGAACGGGGGACAGGGTGTGAGGGAATGGGGAGTAGGGGAGAGGGAGAGGGAATGGGGCAGAGGGAGAGAGGGAATGGGGGAGAGGGTGTGAGGGAATGGGGGAGAGAAGGACTGGGGGAAAGGGAGATGGAGTGTGAGGGAGTGGGGGAGAGGGAGAGGGAGTGTGAGGGAGTGGGAGCGAGTGTGTGAGGGAACAAGAGGGAGACACGGGGAAGAAGGGGAGTGTTTGACACAGGTACAGTATTGTGCCACCTTGCAATTGTCTCTCTTAGAGAGTGGCAGAGGCAGGCTCATTTAGTTTCTTTAAGGTGGAGGTGGGTAAACAGCTTGGGAATCCAGGGTCATTGGGCAATTATTGGGTCAAAGCTTTTTGGGGGTAGATGGGAAGGTGGAATTTGAAACATAAACAGCGCAGCCATGATATAATTAAATGGTGGAGCAGGCCTGAAGGGCTGAAGGGTCTGATTTTGCACTTAATTTGTCTGATCACATTGAATTGTGAAGGAGTCTGGTTACCATTGAACTCAACGAGAAATGGACCTCATTTTTGCTGTACATCAGGGAATATTCCATATTTTTGTACAATAATCACATGGCATATTTATTAGAAAAATATTTCAAATCTGATTACATTTAAAAAAAGGTTTTATAACTATGCACTTGGAATGAATCAGTTAGTTATTTTTAGCAATGCTGCTCTGGACATTTGGTACCTGTGACATGTCGCGTTGCAAATTTTGGTTGGATACTGACCACGTGACGGCTGTAAATATTATTCCTTATTGATCATAAAGGTTGACTTTCTATTGATTAACTTTACTTTGGGTTTGTGCCAACAGCCATTTATAGCTTCAGTGCATTGATATAGTACAGGATGAGGCTATGTGGACTATATGGTCCTGTACTGGCCCTTTCAAAGAGCATTCCAGTCCGCTCTCTCCCTTGGCCTTTCCATTTTAACGTTCATTCCAATTGCCTGTTGATACTTATGGTTGAGCTGGCTCCTGTGACATGTTTACCGCATAAACCTAGTGTGACATTGACACAGCACAGTGACACACTGCTGCATATCCATCTGTTTGACTGTGCGACACTCTGGCTGTGTCAGGCCTTGCTCTGAAACACAACGCAAGCCCCACAGGCTGAGAGCCTGTAATGGAGAAGTGCAGGGCTCTCAGCTCTCCTCCACACTGCATGCTCACAGTATCTCTACCCTGCCTTTTCCCACTTTATCCCCTCAGCCAGAGCTTAATGTGACATTGCATCCCACCATCCTTTCAGAGGGACGACTCAAGTTCACAAACATCTTGCTGCATTAAAAAATAACTCCTCATGTCATAAGGTAATGGGACAGGAGTTACTCTGCCTCTCGAACCTGCGACTTATTCAAACATCGGCCCATTGCTGACCTGATTAGACTCAATGACTGAGCATCCAATGACCCTCTGGGGGTAGAGAGTTCAAAAATTCATAATTCTTTGCGTGAAGACATTTCCCTTCGCCTCAGCCTCACACCTCTGACCCCTTCGTTCTGAGACCGTGGGCCTCTCCACCAGTGGGGGGGGGTGGTGTTCTGCCCCCAGTATTGACCCTGTCAAACCTCATGAGACTCCCCTGAATTCTTCGAAAGTCTCTGCAAGATGGGCCTACCTTTCCTCAACATCTCCTCATCCCAAAATCAGTCCCTGGTGAACTTTCAAGCCTTCTTTGGCCCAGAGTGAATCACCTCAGGCTCTTCACCTCATTAATTTTGCCGCTGGGCTGTTTTGTCACTTTTATTAGGAATGGGGCAGCAGGAGAGACGGAGAAGCTCATACATGCCGGGTTTTTCCAGTGCCCACGCGTGCTGGGTACGTGTTTCCAGTCTGCCTTCAGAAGCTGCGAGCCCAGGATTGGGCCCAGCAGAGCAGTGCACTCCTCAAGGCGACGTGCCACCATCTTCCCTCACACTCACAGCGCCACCACTCAGTCACAACCTGCCCCTGCACTCACATCCACACCAGGGCTACAGCACTCAGCATTGCATCTTGTCCCCTCACCAGCTCTCACCCACCTCATCCTTCCAGGCCACTCGCGTTTCCCGCTCTCAGTGCATCCGACTCACTCACTGAGGCCACCTCACCACCTCCTCCTACAGCACCATTAACTGCTCTTCCATCAGACTCAGCCGCTCCCCTGTTTCCTGTGGGACCAGATTTCTCCACTGCAGCCTGACTGACCTATTACAGTCCCATCACTTGGAGCGCTAACCCAGTCCCTGCACCACAAGGACACAGATCCCCAGAATCTGGTAGGTCCAAGTAGCCAGGCCCCAGGGGCTGGAATCCCCAGGGACTGCCCCTTCATTTACAACGACATTACCCCCACAACTGACTGTAATCCTCCTCTAGCACTGCTATCCTTTGATTTTCACACGTCATCATTCGCTTGAAGCACACTCCCTGTTTACCGCATAAACCTAGTGTGACATTGACACAGCACAGTGACACACTGCTGCATATCCATCTGTTTGACTGTGCGGCACTCTGGCTGTGTCAGGCCTTGCTCTCTCCGCACCAAAACACAACGCAAGCCCCACAGGCTGAGAGCCTGTAATGGAGAAGTGCAGGGCTCTCAGCTCTCCTCCACACTGCATGCTCACAGTATCTCTACCCTGCCTTTTCCCACTTTATCCACCCAGCCAGAGCTTAAAGCCTCACAGCACAGAGTAAGCTGAGCACAGTCAGAAGCAGAGTGAGGTACAGTCTGAGTGAGTTCGGGGAAACTGGAGACAGCGTGGGAATTTGGAACAGAGGGGGAAGAAGTGCAGATTTTTTTTAACAGAATAAATTGAAGCCCAGGGCAAAAATCATAGAATCCCTACAGTGTGGGAGGATCCGTTTAGCCCACAACACCTTCTGAAGGACATTCTACCCAATCCCTGTGACCCTGCTTTTCCCATGGATAAGCTACCTACCCTCCATTCTACAGGACAATTTAGCACAGCCAATCCACCTAACCTGCACATCTTTGGACCATGGGAGGAAACCAGAGCACACCTGCACAGGCACAGGGCAAATATGTCCATTCCACACAGTTAGTCAATGCTGGGGATTGAACCTACGTCCCTGATGCTGTGGGATAACAGTGCTAAGCCATCTCCCAAAGCAACAGTATAGATCAACCATAAGCTCACTGGTTGGTGATAGCCACTAATTTGACCGTCTATTCTAGGTTATTTTCAGATTGAAGGTAAATAGGTGATATATTTACAGGCTACAAACTAAAAGAGCAGAACAATTTTTAAAAAAATCAAATTAAAAACGGAGTAATTAAAACAGAGATGTCAGATCAGGCGATGTGTTGTAACTGCATAATGTGGGAGCTGGTGGGCCTCATTGTGGTTCACAGTGACCACATCTGTAACAAGTGTTGATCTGCAGTACGGAACTCTTTTCTATAATGTTAGACATTTTATTTCTGTAACAAATCTTGTAACTAAAGAGGCTATGCTTAGGTACTTTTTAAAATCTATGTTGACGCATGATTGGTGGCGTACAGTCTTTTCACTATACCATTGAGTATGTGTGATAATAAAAGCTATTCCATTCACTTCAGTTAATTTTATTTGGACCCTGTCCCTGATTCTTCTTTGGGACTTCCAGCAAACTATCCTCCTTTTCTGCAGGGAATGCTGAAACAAAATAATTGTTCAGCATATCTGCCATTTCCCTGTCATTGTCATTGACAATACCTGAGCCTTCATCAGGCCAATAGTGCTCTTAACCAGCAATTTCACTTTATATTAGATCACCACCACATTCCCAAGGGCAACTAGGATTAGGCAATAAATGCTGGCCCAGCGAGGGATGCCCACGTCCTACAAATGAATAAATTTTTAAAAAAATCATTCTCATTTTTCTCACCCAAAATGTGCTCGTAAATCTCTGCGTTAAACTTCATTTCTTCTGAAGGAGTCATTTCAGGCTCAAAATATTAACTCTCTCTCTCTCTAAAGTTGCTACCAAACTTGCTGAGTTACTCCAGCAATGTCAGTTTAAATTTCAAATTTTCAACGCCTGCAGTATTTTCCTCATTGTTTATGCATTTCTAGTGTGCCCGTCCATGTCACAGGTTTATCTTTGTCCCCCTGAACTTTTGCCTACTCTCCCTCATCGTTTTTTGGAGTTTCATGTGGTCTGCAAACATTGAAATTATTTCTTATCAACGCTTGTGGAGGTTATTAAAATATATCAACGAGAAGAGTGAGGGACTCTCGGGGACCTAGATAGATACAAGATAGAATTATAGTGGGATTGCTACTGGACCTGTAGCCCAGACCCACAGCTTAATACTCTGGGAGATGGAGTTCACAATGTCAACAGAACTGGTGCAACCCGAAAGAAGTACTCAACCTTCTCCCAGTGTGATAGACAAAAGACAGGGAGACAATGCAGACTTTAATCAGACAAACCTTCCTTTTATTTAGCTCTTTAGATACCAATGCGCAATATAAAACATACACCCATTGCAACATTTACTGCCTCATCTATCTTAACTTCAACCTCAAACTTACTTCCACATTTAACACCATCTCGAACTTTACCTCTTTAAATTTGGCTTCAAACAAATACTACCCCAAAGTGGTCAACTTTTGCTCCTAGTATAGATCCTGCCTCATGGTTTTTTGTCTTCTCTGCAGATAACTTCAAGGCTCGTGCTTCTCATTGATTAGAAACTCAACTGGACTCACCACATTAACCAATTGGCTCCAAGACCAGGTCAGAGGCTGGGAATGCTGCAACAAGTAACTCACCTCCTGACTCCTCAAAGCCTGTTCACTGTCTCCAGGGCACAAGTCAGGAATGTGAGGGAATACCCCCCACTTGTCTGGATGAGTGCAGCCCCAACAACACTTAAGAAGCTGGACACCATCCAGGACAAAGCAGCCGCTTGATTGGCACCACATCCACAAGCATCTGCTCCCTCCACCACCAACACTCAGTAGCAGCAGTGTGTACTGTGTACGAGATGCACTGCAGAAATTCACCAAAGATCCTCAGACAGCACCTTCCAAACCCACGACCACTTCCATCCAGAAGGTCAAGGGCAGCAGATGCATGGGAACACCACCCCCTGCAAGTTCCCTTCCAAGTCATTCGCCATGCCGACTTGGAAATATATCACCATTACTTCATTGCTGCTGGGTCAAAATCCTGGAATTCCCTCCCTAATAGCATTGTGGGTCAACCCACAGCAGGAGGACTGCAGCGGTTCAAGAAGGCAGCTCACCATCACCATCTCAAGGGCAGCTAGGGACGGGCAATAAAATGCTGGATAGCCAGCGATGCCCACATCCCACAAAATGAATAGAGAAGAAATGTTGGTCTCAAATGGTCACTCCTGCAAAACCCTGTGAGCTGGTAACTTTTATCCCAAAGTGTGTTCACTTTTCAGAAACTTCTCTGGCACTCAGCCAATGAATTGATCAAAAGCTGGTCACATTGTTCGATCCCAGCTAATGGAGTTTCCTGGTAAACAGCTCCCAAATGTTTACGCCAAATTGTAAACAGCCACATACCATTCTCCATCTGAGAATGCCAGTGTGTCTCGCAGACCACCATAAAACTTCACTCATTTGGTCAACACAGGAAACTGCAGGCCACAGCTTACAGGACGAGTCCCAAGATGCCCTGGCTGTGGTTTTAACTGAGGTCAGAGTTTAAACCGGCTTGACCAAAATTCCTAGCATGTTTGGTTGTAGCTCTTAACCTGGCCATTTATCCTACTGGTCACCTGCCCACACTACTGAGCTGTAAATTCAATGAACATGAAGCTACTAACATGGCAACTACCATCAATTGTTATAAAAACCCTTTAGGATCTCCATCTCAATCCAGACTCACCGCAACGTGGTTGGATTTCAACTTTCCCTGAAAAGGCCTAGCAAGGTACATTTCAGGGGCAAGTAGGATGGGTGTCCCAGACTGGGGGCATTTAAAGGGCTTTTAGATAAGCACATGAATATGTGAGGAATGGAAGGATATAGACCAAGGGCAGGCAGAAGGGATTAGTTTCATTTGGCATTATATTCGACAGGGCCTGTTCCTGTGCTGCATTGTTCTATGTCCTATCCTATAGCCAGTGATACCTACATCCCATGAGAGAATGAAGTTATACTTCCCTGTGATCTACAGTCAAACTCTACTCTCTGTTTTTTATCTTGTAGTCAATGTTTTAGCTATGGTCATAACAGTTAAACTATGCTAACAAATTTATCAAAGGCATTTAGAAAGTTTATAATACCCAATGTCAACAGAACAGCCCTTATCAAGGCTTCAGATACTTAGTCCGAGAAAAATTGACTTAATCAGCTTTTAACCAATCCATTTATTTCCAAGTAGCAGTTAATTTTGACCCAGGTTATACTGAGTACTTTCTAATTGCTGGCTTTATCCTGCTGATGGTTTACGATGGGAGTGGAAACGTTTGTAATTCTTCAGCCCTCTAGCACCTCTTCTATTCCTCTGGAGGATCGGAAGATTGGGAACAAAAATGGAAATTGCTGGAGAAACTCAGCATGTCTGGCAGCATCTGTGGGAAGAAAGCAGTGTTAATGTTTCGAACCTGATGACTCTTCATCACAACTGTTACTGTTGGTAGTGAGAGCAACTAGCATTTACGCTGAAGATGAACCAGGGGAAGGGGAGAGGTGAAAATTCCAAAAGCTTTTCTCATTTCTTTCGATTCAAAGGGTCCCCACATGGGCCCCAGTTTTGCCTATCGCTTTGTAGGGTTTGTGGAACATTCCATGTTCCAGATCTTCTCGTCCCCACCCATAACTCTTTGTCTGGTACATCGATAACATCGTCAATTCTGCTTCTCTCTCTCATCAGAATTGGAAATGTTTGTCAATTTCGCTTCCAATTTCCACCCCACTCTCAACTTCACCTGGTCTATCTCCGACTCCTCCCGTCCCTTCCTCAATATCTCTGCTTCCATTTCTGGGGAGAAACTAGCCACTAGTATTCACTATAAACCCACTGACTCCCACAGCCACCTGGACTGTACATCCTCACACCCTGCTTCCTATAAAGACTCCACCCCATCCTCCCAGTTCCTCCATCTCTGTCATGTCTGTTCTGATGATGCCAACTTCCACAGGGCCCTCTGAAATGTCCATCTTCTTCCTCAACTGAGGATTCCCTAGCACTGTAGTTAACAGGATCCTCAGCTGTGTCCAAGCCACCTCCTGCCCTCTGCCCTAAGCCTTCCCCTCCCCTTCCACAACAATAGGACCCCCTGGTCCTCACTTACCATCCCACCAGCATTCACATCCAGAGGATTGTTAGCTGCCATTTCTGCCACCTCCAGTATGATGCCACCACCAGATACACATTCCCAGCCCCCCTCCCTTGTCAGCCTTCTGCAGGGATAATTCCCTCCTTGTCCACTCCTTCTCCATTCCCAACGCCTTCCCACATCCCCCCGGCACCTTCCCCTACTATTGCAGAAGGCATAAAATCTTTAGCCCCTTCCTCCTCACCATCCAAGGTCAAAAGTCACACAACACCAAGGTTATAGTCCAACAGCTTTATGTAAAACCATAAGTTTTTAGGGCATAGCCCCTTCATCAGGTAACGAAGGAGCAACAGTCTGAAAGCTTGTGATTTTAAATAAAACTGTTGGGCTATAACTTGGTGTCATGTGACTTTTAACTTTGTACATCCCAGTCCAACACCGACATCATGCAAGGCCCCAGAGATAATTCCTAGGTGAAGCAGTGATTCACTTACACTTCATTCTACTGTATTCCCCGTTCGCAGTGAGGATTCCTTACACCAGGGAGGTGAAATGCAGGCTGGGTGACTGCTTTGCAGACCATGGCTGCAAAAATGACCCGAAGATTCCAGTTGCCTGCCACTTTAACACACCATCACGTTCCTCCGTGAACATTTCTGTCACAGGCCTGTTGCAGTGTTTCAGCGAGCATCAGTGCGAGCTTGAAGAACGACCTCTCATTTTCCATTTCAGATTCCTGCTGCATCGAGGACTCAATATCAAGTTCAATTACTTTAAGGCCTGATTCCATCCTCCTATTTTAATTTTACCTATTCCACACTGTGTCCTGTTATGATATAACTTGCTTTTAGCACAGCCACCCATTCCCACATAACCCTAGGCTCATTATCACATTATACAGGCTGCACTCAGCACAGTTAACCCAGATTCTCATTCCTGGCTCTTATTACCATTTAAGATAATGAAATGTGAGGCTGGATGAACAGAGCATGCCCAGCAGCATCTCAGGGGCACAAAAGCTGACGTTTCGGGCCTGGACCCTTCATCAGAGAGGGGGATGGGGTGAGGGTTCTGGAATAAATAGGGAGAGAGGGGGAGGCGGACCGGAGATGGAGAGAAAAGAAGATAGGTGGAGAGGAGAGTATAGGTGGGGAGGTAGGGAGGGGATAGGTCAGTCCAGAGAAGACGGACAGGTCAAGGAGGTGGGATGAGGTTAGTAGGTAGGATATGGAGGTGCGGCTTGGGGTGGGAGGAAGGGATGGATGAGAGGAAGAACAGGTTAGGGAGGCAGAGACAGGCTGGACTGGTTTTGGGATGCAGTGGGTGGAGGGGAAGAGCTGGGCTGGTTTTGGGATGTGGTGGGGGAAGGGGAGATTTTGAAGCTGGTGAAGTCCACATTGATAGCATTGCGCTGCAGGGTTCCCAAGTGGAATATGAGTTGCTGTTCCTGCAACCTTCGGGTGGCATCATTGTGGCACTGCAGGAGGCCCATGATGGACATGTCATCTAAAGAATGGGAGGGGTAGTGGAAATGGTTTGCGACTGGGAGGTGCAGTTGTTTGTTGCGAACTGAGCGGAGGTGTTCTGCAATGCGGTCCCCAAGCCTCCGCTTGGTTTCCCCAATGTAGACGGAAGCCACACCGGGCATAGTGGATGCAGTATACCACATTGGCAGATGTGCAGGTGAACCTCTGCTTAATGTAGAAAGTCATCTTGGGGCCTGGGATAGGGGTGAGGGAGGAGGTGTGGGGGCAAGTGTAGCATTTCCTGCGGTTGCAGGGGAAGGTGCCGGGTGTGGTGGGGTTGGAGGGCAGTGTGGAGCGAACAAGGGAGTCACGGAGAGAGTGGTCTCTCTGGAAAGCAGACAAGGGTGGGGATGGAAAAATGTCTTGGGTGGTGGGGTCGGATTGTAGATGGCGGAAGTTTCGGAGGATGATGCGTTGTATCCGGAGGTTGGTGGGGTGGTGTGTGAGAACGAGGGGGATCCTCTTTGGGCGGTTGTGGCGGGGTGGGGTGTGAGGGATGTGTTGCGGGAAATGCGGGAGACGTGGTCAAGGGCGTTCTCGACCACTGTGGGGGGGAATTTGTGGTCCTTGAAGAACTTGGGCATCTGGGATGTGCGGGAGTGGAACGCCTCATCATGGGAGCAGATGCGGCGGAGGCGGAGGGATTGGGAATAGGGGATGGAATTTTTGCAGGAGGGTTGGTGGGAGGAGGTGTATTCTAGGTAGCTGTGGGAGTCGGTGGGCTTGAAATGGGCATCAGTCACAAGCTGGTTGCCTGAGATGGAGACTGAGAGATCCAGGAAGATGAGGGATGTGCTGGAGATGGCCCAGGTGAACTGAAGGTTGGGATGAAAGGTGTTGGTGAAGTGGATGAACTGTTCGAGCTCCTCTGGGGAGCAAGAGGCGGCGCCGATACAGTCATCAACGTAACGGAGGAAGAGGTGGGGCTTGGGGCCTGTGTAGGTGTGGAAGAGGGACTGTTCCATGTAACCTACAAAGAGGCAGGCATAGCTGGGGCCCATGCGGGTGCCCATAGCCACCCCCTTAGTCTGTAGGAAGTGGGAGGAATCGAAAGAGAAGTTGTTGAGGGTGAGGACGAGTTCGGCTAGGCGGATGAGGGTGTTGGTGGACGGGGACTGGTCGGGCCTGCGGGACAAGAAGAAGCGGAGGGCCTTGAGGCCATCTGCATGCGGAATACAGGTGTATAGGGACTGGACATCCATGGTGAAAATGAGGTGTTGGGGGCCAGGGCATTGGAAGTCCTGGAGGAAGTGGAGGGCGTGGGTCGTGTCACGGACGTAGGTGGGGAGTTCCTGGACCAAAGGGGAGAAAATGGAGTCCAGATAGGTGGAGATGAGTTCGGTGGGGCAGGAACAGGCTGAGACAATGGGTCGACCAGTCCAACCTGTCTCTGCCTCCCTAACCTGTTCTTCCTCCCACCCATCCCTTCCTCCCACCCCAAGCCGCACCTCCATCTCCTACCTACTAACCTCATCCCACCTCCTTGACCTGTCCGTCTTCCCTGGACTGACCTATCCCCTCCCTACCTCCCTACCTATACTCTCCTCTCCACCTATCTTCTTTTCTCTCCATCTCCGGTCCGCCTCCCCCTCTCTCCCTATTTATTCCAGAACCCTCTCCCCATCCCCCTCTCTGATGAAGGGTCTAGGCCCGAAACGTCAGCTTTTGTGCTCCTGAGATGCTGCTTGGCCTGCTGTGTTCATCCAGCCTCACATTTCATTATCTTGGATTCTCCAGCATCTGAGGTTCCCATTATCACTCTTATTACCATTTATTCAGCTTTACATCCGTCTCACCCTGCTATCTGCTATCTCCTTGCTTACCTACCCCCTTCGTCTCTCTCTCTCTCTCTCTCTCTCTCGGCCCTGTCTCCACCTTTTCCCCTCACCTCTCCCATTCTACCCCCCACCCCGTCTCCCCTGTCCACTTCAGCTTCAGCATAAGCTTCAGCATAAATATCACTTCCTAACTGCTAACAGTCTGATGAAGTGACACTGGACTCGAAATTTTAATTCTGCTTTCTATCCACCGATGCTGCTGGACGTGCTGAGTTTCACCAGCAATTTTAGCATTTGTTTCGGATCCCCAGCATCCACAGTTTGTTGCTGTACTGTTTTGAAAGATTGGGATCAGGCTCTTCCCAAAGTTAAATCTCATCTTCCCTCAGTAACACCAAAATGCTTCTCATCTGGAAATGTTGTTCGGAAGGCGTACAGTGTCTTAGGTGTTTTTGGTAGAGGGATTGTGTTTCAGAGCCATGAGGTCATGTTGCAGCTGTACAAAACTCTGGTGCGGCCGCACTTGGAGTATTGCGTACAGTTCTGGTCACCGCATTATAGGAACGATGTGGAAGCATTGGAAAGGGTGCAGAGAAGATTTAGCAGGATGTTGCCTGGTATGGAGGGAAGGTCTTATGAGGAAAGGCTGAGGGATTTGCGGCTGTTTTTATTAGAGAGAAGAAGGTTAACAGGCGACTTAATAGAGACATACAAGATGATCACAGGATTAGATAGGGTGGACAGTGGGAGCCTTTTTCCTCAGATAATGATGGCTAGCACGGGGGGACATAGCTTTAAATTGAGGGGTGATAGATATAGATCAGATGTCAGAGGTAGGTTCTTTACTCAGAGAGTAGTAAGGCCGTGAAATGCCCTACCTGCAACAGTAGTAGACTCGCCAACTTTAAGGGCATTTAAATGGTCATTGGGTAAACATATGGATGATAATGGAATGGTGTCGGTTAGATGGGCTTCAGATAGGTTCCATAGGCTGGCGCAACATCGAGGGCCGAAGGGCCTGTCCTGTGCTGTAGTGTTCTATGTTCTATGAATGTGTAGAGTTTGCACAGGATAAAATGCCAGCCATTCCCTAAGATATCATTATGATGCAGTTGTCGAGTAGCTAACCAGTGGAATTCTGAAATTTTCACAGACCCACAATGCTGACAGAATGGCTTTCGGTTGAAAAAAATCTTCTAATAAACGAATTCCTGGATCTCCAAAGGTGTATTCCCTCAATGGGAAATACAGTGTGGGCCACACATTATATCTTTTTGTAATGTCTGTCTCCCAGCTATTGCAGAGGATGTGACGCAGCCAACAACATTTCTGATTGAGAGTCTTACGACATTCTCATTTAGAGTCATAGAGTCACATAGCAGGGTAACAAACCCTTCGAGACACCTTCTCATGCTAACAATTTATCCAAAATTAATCTAATCCCATTTGCCAGCAGTTGGCCTGCATCGTTCTAAAGCTTTCCTTTGCATGTACCCATCCAGATGCCTTTTAAATGTTGTAAGTCTACCGCTTCCTCTGGCAGCTCATTCCATACACGCACCACCCTGTGCATGAAAAAGTCACCCCTCAGGTCCTTTTTAAATCTCACCCCTCTCACCTTAAACCTATGGCGTCGAGTTTTGACTCGTTTCCCTCCAGGAAAATAACCTTGACTTTTTACCCTATAATTTATCTTCATGATTTTATAAACTTCTGTAAGGTCACCCTTTAGCCCCTGATGCTCTGGGGAAAATATCCCCAGTCTATTCAGGCCTTCCATGTAGCACAAACCCTCCAACCCTGACAACAACCTTGTAAATCCACAAACATCACAATTATTGATTACTTTCAATTGCATTGAGTTGTGGAGATTCCTTCTTTAACTCTTCATTGGAGGTTTGGTTTTGGTCTGTGATGGCCAGGAAATACCGTAAGTCTCCCGAGGACATAGGAGCAAGGTAGAGAAGGTCATTCAACCCCGCAAGTCTGTTCTACCAGTCAGTGAGATAATTGCTGACCAACTTTGTTGGGCTGTCGACTGGGGTTTAAATTAATCAAGGAGGCGAGGAGGTTTCAGGAGGGGAGTTATATAAGTTTACTAAGCAAAAGAATATACTGGCATTGCAGAAACATATTTCAGTAACAATATCCAGAGTGAGACAGGAAAGGGCACTGTGTATAAGCATAAAATGAAATAGCTGATAGGGTCAAAAATGTAAAAGAATAGGTCAAAAGGCAAATTAAGGCTCTTTAAGTAAAGACACATAGCAATTGTGACAAAATTAACAAATTAATGCCACAAATACAGGTTATTGGATATGATCTTATAGCCATTATGGACACGGTTAGAAGAAGATCAAATCTGAAAATTAAACGTTCAGGAGTATAAGAGTTTTCTAAAGGATAGGCAGGAAGGAAAGTACTAGATGTGATAGCAAGAAATGATCATTCTGTATGAGAAGATACAGGATCCATACCGTGTAGATAAGGAGTAAAATGAGAAGATAGCACTGAAAGGAGTGGCCTCTGGGTCCCTAACAGTAGCTGTATGGTGGACAGAAAATAAATCAAGTGATAATGAAGCGATAGCAAAGGCAGTTCATTATTCACGGGTGAGTTAATTCTTCATGTAAGATTTGGAAAATCAAATTGGCAAAGGTAACCATGAGGAAGAATTTATATAGTATTTGGGGCAGTTATCTGTTAACACACAATGACACAAATAAAGATCAGTCTATTTTGAATCTGTTAATATGTAATGAAGCAGGTTTGATACATGATCTCAGAGTTAAAGACCCACAAGGAAACTGATCGTACGTTGGCATTCAGTTTGAGAGTGAGAAACCTGGGTTGGAAACAACGGTACTAAACTTAAATAAGAGTATTTACATCGCAATGAGGGCAGTTTTGGTTTGAGTGGACTGTAAAAGGAGTTTATCAGTAAACATGGTTGAGGATCAATGACACATTGAAAAATGTCCACATCACAGAGGAGGTGGATAAACCCCTCGGACCCGATCAGGCGTATCCCGGACCTCTGTGGGATCTCCAGGGAAGTGATTGCTAGGCCCTTTGCTGAGATATTTGCATCATCGATAGCCACAGATAGGTGCTGGAAGACTAGAAGGTTGGCTAATGTGGTACCTCTCTTTAAGAAAGGTGGTAAGGAAAAGCCAGGAAACTATAGATCGGTGAGCCTGACATCGGTGATGGGCATGTTGTTGGAAGGAATCCTGAGGGACAGGATTTATGTGCATTTAGAAAGGTAAGGGCTGATTAGGGATAGTTAACATGGCTTTGTGTGTGGGAAGCCATGTCTCACTAACTTGATTGAGTTTTTTGAAGAAGTGACAAAGAAGATTGATGAAGGCAGAGCGGCGGATGTTGTCTATCTGGACTTCAGCAAAGCATTTGACAAGGTTCCACATGGTAAACCTGGTTAGCAAGGTTAGATCACATGGGATCCAGGCGGAGCTTTTGGATACAAACTTGACTTGAAGGTAGATGGCAGAGGGTGGTGGTAGGGAATTGATTTTCACACTGGAGGCTTATGACCAGCAGTGCACCGTAAGGATCGGTGCTGGGTCTGCTGCTTTGTGTCCTTCTATAAATGATTCAGACAAGAATACGAGAGGTATGGTTAGTAAGTTTGCAGATGACACCAAAGTTGGAGGCGTAGTGGACAGTGAAGAAAGTTACCTCACAGTACAACAGGGTTTTGGTCAAATAGACCGAAGCAGTTCAATTTAGATAAATGTGACGCGAACCAGGGCTGGGCTGATACATTTAATGGTAAATTCCTGGGAAGTGTGGCTGAGCAAAGAGATCTTTGGGTGCAGGCTCATAGTTACTTGAAGGTGGAGTCGCAGGTAGACAGGGCAGTGAAGAAGATGTTTTGTACACTTGCCTTTATTGGTCAGTGCGTTCAGTACGGGAGTTGGGAGGTCATGTTGCGGCTGTACAGGACGTTAGTTCGGCCACTTTTGGAATATTGCATTCAATTCTGGTCTCCCTGTTAAAGGAAAGATCTTGTGAAACTTGAAAGAGTTCTGGAAAGATTTACAAGGACGTTACCGGGATTGTAGGGTTTGAGTGACAGGGAGAGGCTGAGTTGGCTGAAGCTATTTTCTCTGCAACATCAGATGCTGAGGGGTGACCTTATAGAGGTTTATAAAATCATGAGGGGCATGGATAGGATAAATAGGTAAAGGTCTTTTCCCCAAGATGGGAGAGTCCAAAACTAGACGGTTTGGGTTTAAGGTGAGAGAGGAAAGATTTTAAAAGGGACCTGAGGACCAGAGTAAGAATAATCAACTGGGAAAGAGCTGACTTCCATGGAACAAGAACGACTGAGCAGATAGATTGGAACTAAAAGTTGGTGGGAAAACCTGTAGGTGAATAACAGCTATTTGTCCCTGGACCTTCAGAGGCTGAGGGCGAGCTTATAGAAATTTATAAAATCATGAGGGGCTTGGATAGGGTGAATAGCCAAGACCTTTTCCCCAGGGTAGGGGAGTCCAAAACTAGAGGGGCATAGGTTTAAGGTGAGAGGGGAAAGATTTAAAAGGGACCTGAGAGGCACCTTTGTCACACAGAGGGTGGTGTGTGTATGGAGTGAGCTGCCAGAGGAAGTGGTGGAGGCTGGTACAGTTACAGCATTTAAAAGGCATCTGGATAGGTACATGAATAGGAAGGGTTTAGAGGGATATGGGCCAAATGCTGGCAAGTGGGACTAGATTAAATTTTGGATATTTGGTCAACATGGACAAGTTGGATGGAAATGTCTGTTTCTGTGCTGTACATCTCTGTCTCTGTGTTTAGGTAAGTAGCTCATGACTCTATTGAGGAAGAGAGATTCTAGGAAGGAGGTAAGTTGATTATGATTGACCTAGGAAGTGCAGGATATTATGAAATTGTAAGAAAAAAAAACATACAATGTGGTAAAGATTAGTGGTAAACCAGAGGCTTTCGAAGGTTTTAAAAATCACTAAAGATGACAAGGAAAAATAAAGAGGCAAAAAATAAACTATGAGGGTGAACTTGCAATTAATATGAAAAAAGGACAATAGGCCTTACTTAAATTTACAGAAAAGACGGAGACCAGAGTGAACAGTGGTCCCTTAGAAAATGAGGTTGGAAAATGATTAATGAGGAACCAGGAAATTGCAGAGGAGTTGGAAAAATCCTTTGCATCAGTCTTTATGGTACAGGATACTAATAACGTCCCAAAAACCAAGGAGTTACAGGGTGTTGGAGAGGAGATAAACACAATAATTAACTCTAAAGGAAAAAGCACGAGGGAAGCTAATGGGGTGAAAGACCACCTCAGACCTAGGCTTGATGGGATTCATTCTCAGATACTAAATGAAGTAGCTACAGAGAGATAGCAGATGCACTTGTAGTAAGACTGTTGAGGAATATAAAGGAAGCAGCCGGGAGCTTCAACAAGTAATGAGGAAGGTTAGGGGGCCATGAAATGGCCTTGGTAAGTAAGATCAAGGAGCATCACGAGGCAATTTATGTGTACATTAGGAGCAAGCGGGTAACTAGGGAAAGGGTAGGTCTGCTCAAGGACTCAGGAGAGAATTTATGTGGAAACACAGCAAGTAAGTCAGATCCTTGTGTTGAGAAAGTATTCACCGAGAACATAGACATAGATAATGATAAGATTAGGGCGGATCTTTTTTTCCACCGGAACATAGGATGTTAAGGGTTGACCTTATAGAGGTTTATAAAATAATGAGGGGTATAAGGTGAATGGTAGGTGTATTTTCCCTCGGGTGGGGGCTTCCCTGGGGGCATATTGTCTCAACTGCCCATGTGGAGTTTGCACATTCTCCCCGTGTCTGCGTGGGTTTCCTCCAGGTGCTCTGGTTTCCTCCCACAGTCCAAAGATGTGCAGGTTAGGGTGGATTGGCCATGCTAAATTGCCCGTAGTGTTCAGGGGCGTGTAGATTAGGTGAGTTACAGGGGGATGGGTCTGGGTGGGATGCTCTGAGAGTTGGTGTGGGCTTGTTGGGCCAAAGGGCCTGTTTCCACGCTGTAGGCATTCTCAGCTAAAATATTTTTAAGGTGAGATGAGAAAGATTTAAAAAGTACTTGAGGAGCTTTTTTTTTTACAAAGAGAGTGGTTCATGTATGGAATGAACATCCAGTGGAAGTGGTGAGTGTGCCTACAGTCACGGCATTTAAAAGACATTTGGATAAATGCACCAATAGGAAAGGTCCGGATGGATATGGGCCAGGAGCAGGCAGGTGGGACTGGTTTAGCTCAGGAACGTGGTTGGTATGGGCTGGCTGGGTGGAGGGGTCTCTTTCTGTGCAGTGGGCCTCTCTGACTCAATGTTGATATTAAGAAGGATTTGGATGTCTTGAAAAACATTGAATGGGCCTGAAGGGATCTATCCTAGGGTGCTGAGGGAGCTAAGGGAGGAGGTGTTAGGGCCTTAACAGTGATTTTTGTATTCTCTTAACCACAGGTGAGGTCCCAGAAGACTGAAGATTAACCAATGCTGTTCCTTCATTTAAGAAGGGAACAGGGATAATCCAGGAAATTATAGGAGTCTTACATCAGTGGAAGGGAACTGATTGGAGAAGATTCTTAGGGGTATGCTTTATTCACATTTGGAGAAGAACGTAGAAATTTTGGATAGTAGCATGGCAGTGTGTGGGAGCGATCTCGTCTCACAAACTTGATTGAGTTTTTTGAGGAGGTGGCAAAGATGAGTGATGAGGGTACGGTCGTGGCTATTGTCGACATGGGCTTTATTAAGCACTTGACAAGTTCCCTAGCGGTAGGCTGGTCTGGAAGATTAAGCCACATGGGATCCATGCAGAGTTGACAAGTTGAACACAAAATTGGTTTGGTCACAGGGTACTTGCAAGTGTTTTTCGAACTGGAGGTCTGTGACCAGTGGTATTCTGCAAGGAACAGTCCTGGGACCGTTATTGTTTCCAATATATATATAAATGATTTGGATGAAAATGTAGGTGGCCTGATTAGTAAGTTTGCAGATGACATGAAAATTGACAGTGAGGAGGGGTTGTAAGAGGATGTTTCAGGATATAGATCAGTTGGAAATTGGGGTGGAAAAGTCGCAGATGGAGCTTACTCTGGATAAGTGTGAGGTGATGCATTTTGGGAGGCCAAACGCAAGAGGAAAGTGTACAGTAGGACCATTAGGAGTACTGATATACAGATGGATCTTGGTGTGCAAGTGCATAGTTCCTTGGAAGGTGTAACACAAGTGGGTAAGGTGATAAAGCAAGACATAAGCCCATCAATCAGGCAATGACAGTTGGCAATTCATGTTGCAGCCGAATAAGGCTTTAGTTAGACCACGTCTGGCATGTGGGTGCAGCTCTGGTCACTGCTCTGTAGGAATGATGTGGAGGCTTTGGAGAGGTTGCAAAAGAGGTTTCCCAGGATGCTGCCTGAAATGGAGTGCATTAACTCTAAGGAGAGGTTGCCGAAACTTGGGCTGTTTTCGCTGGAGTGTCGGAGGCTGAGGGGTGGCTCGATAGAAGTATATAAAATTATGAAAGGTGGGGTTAGGGTAGATAGTCAGAGGGTGGAAAAGTCAAAGACTAGGGGGCTTAGGTTTAAGGTGGGAGGGAGAAAATTTAAAGGAGATGTGCAAAGCAAGTTTATTTTACACAGAGTGTATTGGTGCCTGGAGTGTGCTGCCAGGGGAGGTGGTAGAAGCAGATGTGATAGTAATGTTTAAGAGGCATTTAGACAGACACATCAACAGGCAGAGAAAAGTGGGACACAGGCCATGTGCAGGCAGATGGGACAAAAAGAGAAATTGTTTGAAACACTCGGCAGGCCTGGCAGCATCTGTGGAGAGAGACACAGGGTTAACTTTTCCATTCCAGTGACCCAGTTGGGATTAGTTTAGAACGGCATCATGGTGAGCACAGACATGGTGAGGTGATGGGCCCGTTCTTTATCTCATATTCTATTCTTCCAAGAATCCTTAGATATTGAAAAAGTCACAGAGGATCAAAAAGCTGCCAATGTAACACCTCCATTCAAAAGAGAGGCAGCTAAGAAAAGTATCAATAGTCATCAGACCTATCATTGGGAAAAACTTAGAGACTTGTTTAAAAAGGGTGTAATTGACGAGCATTTAGAAATGCTAAACACGATTAAAGTCAGCATGGCTTCAGGAAGGGGAAATCATGCCTCAAAAATCTACTAGAGTTCTTTGAGGAGTAACAGGTAGGAGAGTTAAACAGGAATCAGTAGGTATGATATATTCAGATTTCCGAATAAGCTACTGCACTTAAACCTGCCTAATATAGACATTGTTGGAGGTAACAAATTAGCATGGTAGAGGATTGGCTAATACATAGAAGGCAGAGAATTGGGATAAGGTGGGCATTTTCAGGATGGCAACCTGTAACTAGTGGAATGCCATTGGGATCAATATGGGGGCCCCACCCAACTATTTACAATATAGATTATCTCGATGAGGAAACTGCATGCACTGTTGTTAAACTTGTGGATGACATAAAAATAGGTGGGAAGGCAAGTAGTCAGGATGGCACCAGAGCCTGTACAGGTCAAGTGAGCGGGCAAAATGTTAGAAGAAGAAGGTGAGTGGCACGGTGGCTCAGTGGTTACCGCTGCTGCCTCACAGCGCCAGGGGCCCAGGTTCAATTCCGGGCAACTGTCTGTGTGGAGTTTGCACATTCTCCCTGAGTCTGCATGCGTTTCCTCCCACAGCCCAAAGATGTGCAGGTTAGATAGACTGGTCATGCTAAGTTGCCCGTAGTGTTCAGGGATGTGTAGATTAGGTGCGCTATGGGGGGGGGTGGGCCTGGGTGGGATGTTCTGAGGGTCAGTGTGGACTTGTTGGGCCAAAGGTCCTGTTTCCACACTGTAGGGATTCTATGAAATAGTGTGGGAAAATGTAATGTTATGCGCTTCAGCAGGAAAGATAGAGGAGCTGAATATTATATAAATGGCAGAAAGCTGTGGTACTGAAGAATTTGGGGCTGCTTGTACATCGGTCACAAAAAGCTAGCAAAGAAGTTCAGCAGGTCACAGGGAAGGCAAATGGAATGTTGGCCTTTACTTCAAAGAGAATGGAGTATACAAGTTGGGAAGTCTTGCTAAAATCTATACGAGGCACTAGTCAGACAACAGCTGGGACACTGTGAACAGTTTTGGATCCCTTATCCAAGGAAAGGTAGACTGGCTTTGGATGCAGTCCAGAGAATGTTCACTAAGCTGATGCCAGTGATGGAGGAGACTGTCATTTGAGGAAATATTAAGGAGGTTGGGCCTGTGCTCATTGGAGTTTAGAAAAATGGGAAGTGACCTTACTGAAATATATAGGATTCTAAGGCGTAGATAAAGAAAGGAGAAAGCATTGTGGTAAAGTCTCAGACCTGATGGCATCATTTCACAATAAAGGATCACATATTTCAGACAGAGATAAGGAGGAATGTCTTCTTTTAGAGGGGAGTGAATCTGTAGAATCCCTTCCCGCAGGGAGTTCTCGAGGCTGGGTCATTAAATAGATTCAAGGCTGAGACAGAAAAGTTTTTAATCTGGGGATCATGGGTTATAGGGAAAAGGCAGGAAAGGAGGTGAGGATTTTCAGGTCAGCCGCGATCTCATTGAATGGCAGAGCAGACTCGATGGGTTGAATGGCCTGCTTCTCTTCCTATGATTTATGGTGCTAGAATTCAGAGGCGTGTTGTAGTTGGAGGGCGTCTCCCCCATCCCCTCTGCTGGTTTTCACAGCGACCTCCCTGTGGCTCACACTGACTCACAGCTGAATATGTTCCTGGTGACTGGGAGTGGACGAGATGCACACAAGCCACTTTCGATCAGTTCTGGAAAACAAAAGAGATGGTTCTTCACAATTCAGGAGACGTGCAAATGATTGAGCCTGAGCACTGGCTCCCTCTCCAAGTGAGCTGAGTGATTTATCACCTTGCGAGGGGCTGCATGGTCTCGCGCTGCTCCTATTTTTTCTGCGCTCTTCACACACACATGGCCCTTAACTCCTGATCCATCTCCTGTCAACTTCTGATAGCATGCTGGGATCTTGCTCTCCATCCCGGGAGATCTCCAACACTGAGCTGATCACCCAAACAACGAGGTCCGTTACACAGCCCAATCTCCAACTGGATCACAGGGCAGTGATCAGGATCAGTGATCAGGTAGATCCTCCTCTTTGGCCCATAGTGACACCAGCAAATTATTGCTCCCAGTGGGTCACGTTGTCTTGGGTTGGTTGATAGAATATGCCCTGGCAACTAGACAACAACAACATCTCGCATTTAAATGGTGCCTGCCATGTAACTAACAACACCTCAAATGGCCTCACGAGAACATGAGATAACAAAGCACCAATACTGAGCCACAGATAGGGAGAGGAGGTCAGGTATCTGAAAGCTTGGCCAATAATGAGAGTTGTAAAAAGGACGGTGAGCCGGTGAGGTGCAGAAAGGCAGTTTTGGAGAGAACCAAAGGCATTAGTGGAGAGATTCAAATCGGGGTTGCTCAGGAAGCCAGAATTAGATTGTGAGATTTAAACACACAGACAGCTCAAAGGAGTCTTTTACAAGAAATGACTAGTCAGTGACTAATGGATTTCCACAGGCGTCAGTCTTGGGATCACAACAGCTCACGTTATACATTAATGATCCAGATGAAGGAACTGAGGGCATTGTTGCTAAGTTTGCAGATGACACAAAGATGGGCAGAGGGACGGGTATTGTTGAAACACTAGTTGCAGGAGTAGGCCATTCAGCCCATCGAGCCTGCATCACCTGCAATCTCCATACCCTTTGATCTCTTTAGCCACAAGGACCATGTCCAACGCCCTCTTGAATATATCTAAAATGAACTGCCCCAATAGCTTCCTGTGGGAGAGAATTCCACACATTCACAACTGTCTGAGTGAAGAAATTCATTCTCATCTCAGTCCTGAATGGCTTACCCATTAGTCTTAAACTGTGACCCCTAGTTCTGGGCTTTCCTAACATTGGGAACTTTCTTCCTGCAACTTTCTTCAGGGGTGTGTGGGTTATAGGGGGATGGGTCCGGGCGGGATGCTTCAAGGGGCGGTGTGGACTTGTTGGGCCGAAGGGGCTGTTTCCACACTGTAGGGAATCTGATCTAATCTGATCAACTAGCCTGCCCAGTCCCATCAGGATCTTAAACGTTTCTATGAGATCCCCCCTCATTCTGCTAAATTCCAGTGAATACAAGCCCAGATGATCCAGTCTTTCCCTACATGCCAGTCCTGCCTTCCCAGGAATCAGTCTGGTGAACCTTCGCTGGACTCCCTCAATAGCAAGAATGTCCTTCCTCAGACTAGGAGACCAAAACTGCACACAGTACTCAAGATGTGCCCACACCAAGACCCTGTTATACCTGCAACAAGACATCCTTACTCTGATACTCAAACCCTCTCGTTATGAAGGCCAGCATGCCATTAACTTTTCTCATGGCCTGTTGCACCTGTAGTGCCAACCTTCAGTGACTGTCCCATCATGAAACCCAGGTCTCATTGCACCTCCCCTTTTCCTAAACTGCCACCATTCTACTGCCTTCCTGTTTTTGTGACCAAAATAGAAAACTTCACATTTATCCACATTATTTTGCATTTTCAAAGTATATTCCCACTCAGTCAGCCTGTCCGAGTCACCCTGCATCCTCCTCACAGCACACACTGCCGCCCAGCTTAGTGTCACCGCTAAATCTGGTGATATGGCATTCAATTTCTTCATGCAAATATATACAATAGAAAATAGACAATAGACTATAGACAATAGGTGCTGGAGTAGGCCATTCAGCCCTTCGAGCCAGCACCACCTTTCATTATGATCATGTCTGATCATCCACAATCAGTATCCTGCTCCTGCCTTATCCCCATAACCCTTGATTCCACTATCTTTAAGAACTCTATCTATCTCTTTCTTGAAAGTATCCAGAGAGTTGGCCTCCACTGCCTTCTGGAGCAGAGCATTCCATATATTCACCACTCTCTGGGTGAAGAAGTTTTTCCTCAACTCTGTTCTAAATGGCCTACCCCTTATTTTTAAACTGTGTCCTCTGGTTCTGGACTCACCCATCAGCGGAAACATGCTTCCTGCCTCCAGTGTGTCCAATCCCTTAATAATCTTATACGTCTCAATCAGATGCCCTCTCATCCTTCTAAACTCAAGTGTATACAAGCCCAGTCGCTCCAATCTTTCAACGTATGATAGTCCTGCCATTCCAGGAATTGACCTCGTGAACCTATGCTGCACTCACTCAAAAGCAAGAATGTCCTTCCTCAAATTTGGAGACCAAAACTGCACACAATACTCCAGGTGCAATCTCACCAGGGCCGTGTACAGCTGCAGAAGGACCTCTTTGCTCCTATACCCAATTCCTCTTGTGATGAAGGCCAGCATGCCATTAGCTTTCTTCACTGCCTGCTGTAGCTGCATGCTTGTTAACTGTATATTGTGAACAGCTGTGGCACCCCACTTATCACTGCCCCCACTCTGAAAAGGACCAGTTTATTCCAACTCTCAGTCCCCTGTCTGCCAATCAGTTGTCTATCCATGCCAATACGTTACCTCCAATACCATGAGCTTTAATTTCCCTTACTAATCTCTTATGTGGAACTTTGTGAAAAGCAGGATGTCACGTGGCACAGTTACTGAAGGTCGGCATGCAGGTGCAGCAGGCAGTGAGGAAAGCCAATGGCACGCTGTCCTTCACAGTGAGAGGGTTTCAGTATCGGAGTAAGGCTGCCTTGCTGCAGTTATAACAGGACCTTAGGGCATTTGAGGAAGCGGAGAGGCTACAGAAGGACATGGACAGGCTAGGAGGGTGGGCAAAGAAATGGCAGATGGAATACAGCATAGGAAAGTGTGAGGTCACTCACTTTGGTAGGAAGAATAGCGGCCACAGACTATTTTCTAAGTGAGAAAAAGCCTCAGAAATCAGAAGCACTAAGGGACTTGGGACCCCTAATTCAGGATTCTCTAAGGCTTAATATGCAGGTTCAGTTGGCATTTAGGAAGGAAAATGCACTGTTTGGTTTTCATTTCGAGAGGGCTAGTATTTAAAGACTGAGGCAGTTTAAGGATCTGGTCAGATTTTGTTTGATGAGTTGGACCGAAGGGTCTGTTTCCGTGCTGTATGACTGAATGGCTCTATAACTGAGATGAAGAGGGTGGTTACTGTGTGGAACAGATTGTTGCAGAAGGCTGCTGAGGTCAATGGGTGTATTTAAGGCAGAAATAAAACCCTACTTGAACGGTAAGGGGATTAACATTCATGGGGAGATGCAGGACAATCGGGCTGAGAAATGTGTCAGACTTGATCCAAATTTGGAACAGATGGGCTGAATAGCCTAATTCTGTTCCTCTATCTTACGGGCTTAACAGGAATTCTTGATTCCAATGGCAGGAAAGGAAATTGAAGCTGTGGAAATTGGAGTGTGGGGAAGGGGGGAAACAAGGACCTGTTTGCACTATGTACAGGAAATGACTGTGGGTGTTACTTTGGGCTGAGGAAATCCCTTATCTAGCTTCTCTCCTGAATCCCTCAGGCCTCTCTTCCACCCAGACACCCTCACAAACATGCCGACCCAGTCCTTCACCAAGTCCCCCTCTCAAAATCCCACCCAAACCCCAACCTAGACACTCTTACAAATCACTTCCCCAGATCCCCACCCAGAACCCCTCACAAATCCCCTCCCAGACTCGTGCCAACTCACATCCCGAGACCCCACCCAAACCCCTTCCCAAACCTCCTCCCAAACCCATTCCCAGCACCTGGCCCGGCCTCTACCCACAGCCTCCTGCCTGAGCCCTCAGCCACTCTGTATAAATCCCAGCCCACTGTGTGATTCCCATGAGGAACAGCTCCTCTGTCCGACTCAATGGGAAGCTCTGGGCCATTGGAAACTCACCCACTGTCCCCACAACACCAGCTATACGAATAATACCCGTTACAACAGCCAGACCCGGTGTACCAGGGCAGCGGGAAAATCATTTTTGGGTTTGGACCTTTGAACACAGTTTCCTCACTGGTATTGTGTGCGTTCACAGCCCCTGATGGGGTATGCACCCCGGGTACGGGGTGCGTGGTTTTGGGTATCTGGTCACGTACCGCTTGAGGCTCCAGTAAGTGGCAGCGAGCAGACAGAGTGGCAGCAGTAGGCAGAGAGTGGTGAGAGTGCTGATGGCGGCGATGGTGCTGAGAGCTGGCGGTGTGGCAGTCACCCTGAGCTGCTGGCATGGGGTCACTGAGGGGAGAGAGACATAAGGGAACAGTGACAGGCCAATGGAAGCAGCACAGTCTGACAGTCTGAAACACCACCCACCCCCGTCCGCCTAAAGCTGTACTTCACCATGCAACCCCCCCCCCCCCCCACCCCCGGTACCTACACACCTCCCCATCTACACTCACCTGCTACCCGCACTGCCCCCAACACCCACACTGACCACCCCCCTCCCCCAACACGTTTGCTTGACATTACCTTTAACACTAGCTCTAATCCCAGCCCCTACACATTGGGTAGTGTGGGAAGGGGACAGGCCGAGGGCAGACATGGGGGGTTGAGTGGGGGCGGGGGTGGAGGTGCAGTGTTGTGGAGGGGCATGTGGGTACTGAGGGAGGAGGAGGAGGAGGAAGTGGTGTGGGAGGGAGAGGTGAGTGGTGGGGGGGAGAGATTGGGAGGGGGAAGTATGGGGAGGGGCAAGAGTGTGGGGGAGGGGGGGAATGGGGGTAAAAGGGAGTGTGGGTGTGAGGAGATTGGGAGGGGTGAGTGGGAGGACAGTGTGTGGGAGGGCGAGGGGACAGTAAGAGGGGAAAGTATGGGGGAGATGGGTTGGAGGGGGAGGTGGGTATGTGAGCGGGAGAGGGGAGTGTGGGCGGCGAGTGTGGGAGAGGAGGTTGTTGGATGGCAGTGAGTGGGAGGGGAAGGGTGAGTGTGGGAGGGCGACTGTGGGAGGGGAGAGAATATGGGGAGGGGAGAGAGTGTGGAGGGTGAAGAGAGTGTGGGAGGGGAGAGAGTGTGGGGAGGGGAGAGAGTGTGGGAGGGGAGAGAGTGTGGGGAGGGGAGAGAATGTGGGAGGGGAGGGAGTGTGGGAGGGTAGAGAGTGTGGGAGGGGAGGGAGTGTGGGAGGGGAGAGAGTGTGGGAGGGTAGAGAGTGTTGGGGGACAAAGTGTAAAGGGGAAGAGAGTGTGGGGGTTTGGACAGTGTGGGGGCATAGGGTATGGTATGGAGTGTGTGGGGGTAGAGTCTGATGGGGACAGTGTGGGAGGGAGAAAGTATGGAGAGGAGTCAGGCAGAAGTGTATGGGGATGAGAGAGTTTGAGGGTGGGAGATTGTGGAGGGTAGAGTGGGGTGCGTGGAAATGTTAAGTGTGGGGGTGAGTCTCGGAGGGGAGAGGGGAATGAATGTGGGACGTAGTGTGTTGGAGTGTGACGAGGATGTGGCGGATGTGAGGGAGGGGAATGGAGATGTGTAGATGGGGATAGTGTGTGGGGAGAGTGTGCGGGGTGTGGGGGGGAGTGTTTTGGGGGCGTGGGAGTGTGGGATGGGATGTGGAAGGGGATTGTGGGGAGCATGAGTAGGGGGGAAGTGTGTGGGAGGGTGAGTTTGGGGGTGGTGATGTAGTGTGGGTCTGCGTGGGACCCAGGGGAATCTGGGCAGACAGTGGATGTTCTCGAGCCAATCCTGTTTCTGGATTCTCCATGGACTCTCTCCACTCTCACACCCTGAATCATTTCTTGGTCTAAGCTATGCCCCTGGTACATTGTCCCTCACCCGTTAAACATTAGGAAAACGACCCAGAGAATGGTGGAGAAAATAAACTACAAAGAACCCTTACCTCTTGCTGTTTCTCACCTTCTAGCAGGTTCCACACAGTGCGGTTGGATAATGAGACAATCAATGGGAAAAGCTGCGTTTAAACTGAAGCTGTCCCATCTAACCGAGGTGTAAGTGAATGGATAATGCTGGAATGTGGCAGCATCTTACCTGTTCTGGTAGTGAATGGCTGTGACCATTGGCTGACCAGGATGGGGGTCCTTCCATTCATTAGCACATAACGCCCCCTGAGAGCAACAAACAAAAAACTACTTATTCTGGTATCTCCTTTAGGATGGACTTGGAGTGACATGGAGCGGGATAGACGCTGATCTGTCAGCAGTGTGGAATGTGAGCACTTCAATGGTCAAATAGTGCGACAGGGGAGATGAGTATGTGGCGAAATTGTTGCTGGGTGACCCAGATCATCTTCTGGAGACCTGGGCTCAAATCCCACCAGGGACGAGGGTGGAATTTGAATTCAGAACATAATCTGAAATTGAAAGTCTAATGAAGTCAGTGTCACAAATTTGGTAGTTAACTGTCAATCATTAATTGGAGCGTCTTCCATGGCAACACCTCTACCAATCAGAATTGGCAGTCTTGTCCGATTCAGTAAAAATGTTGGTTTTTCACCTTGAGATGGTAAATCTTGTAAATAGCTTCAACAAAGAAAAGCAGAAATCCTTCCTTCAGAGGGGTGGCTGGAGTTAAAGGTAACTGTTCTGTTTAATCTCTCCGTAGACACTGCACGACCTACTGGGTTTCTCTAGTATTTTCAGATTTGATTTCAGATTTCCAGCATCTGCAGCTCTTTGTTGTACTTTAGCTTCAACAAACTGAGTCTTATTTTTCGTTCAGTGATGCTTTAGCCAGGTGCGGGTGAAGGTATTTTAAAAGGCGAGCTTCGGTAGTGTGAGTAATGTGCGAGGTGGGAGAGCCGATATAGAGAATGCGCTGGAGCTACTAGTGGAAAAAAAGTGCAATAAAAAGCAAACTTTTCATTGCTGTCATGATGTATTGTACACATTTACGTCCATGTATATTTTTAACTCTAAACAAGCCTCAACCACTTGATTCAGCCTGTAGTATGTGCGTACATTCTGTCTGTGAGGTGTGAAAATGTAGTGGGCATCCTGCAAACTTCCAGTTAGCAACTTACAAGAACCAGGCACAATAGAACTGGAGCGACGTCAACAAACATGTGTGTTTGTAACAGAGTTAATCCGTTTTGGGAGTTAATTGAAGGAACAAGGAAAATGAGGCTGTCTTCGAGGTGCTCAGGCCTCGGAACAAAGTGAAAATTTTTGCTGTGAGTGGATATTTGACCAGGACGAGAGTGTGATTAGCTATAAAGACCAGATGACAGAATAGCCTGGCTCAGTACGCGTACAGATAATGGCTGAGGGTCTGGAACCCAGCAAGGGTCAGCTCTAACACCGGGCTTTGGGTCCTGTCATGCTTCTTGTGGCCTACAGAGGCAATCCTTCCTCAAGAGGAAGGTGGTCTGGCAGGGCCCTCAAACCCCATTCGCACCAGGTACTCTGACGCTCACTGAAACCCTCTGTTGTCACCGAAAGCCCCTGTGCTCACCGGTAAGTCACGTTGCTGAGCAGCAGTCCATTGCAGGTCTGAGCAGGGAGGCAGGATTCCTCAGAGCCAACTTGGAAGATGCCCAGGCTGTGGGTCAGCTGGCCTGTTGATATGGGCTGGGAGCATGCAGTGCCTGGGAAGAGGTGAGCAGCTACATAGGGGCCCGAGTGCCCCCCAGCTGTCTCTCTGTACGTGGCATTGCTGTCTGCTGGTAGCAGGTCAGAGGCTTGGCTGGAAATGACTGAAAGAGGTCAGAAAGATGCATAGAGTCAGAGAAGTTTATAGCATGAAAAGAGGCTATTCTGTCCAGCCTCAGATATCACACACTCCTCTACTCTATCACAGTTTCCCAGCATTTAGACTGTAGTCTTGTATCCCATGGAGTTACAACGGCTGATCTAAACAGGCCCTAAACCCAGTGGATTCCTGCCTCTATCACATTTTTGGGCAGTGCGTCCAGACACCCACCTTCCTCTTGTCTGTCTAGTCTCTCTTTAGAACTGAATCACTCTGGACCAGGCAACATCCTGGTGAACCTTCCCTGCATCCTCTCCAGTGCAATCAGGTCCCTCCTCCAGTGTGGTCACCAGGCCCGTACACAGTACTCCAGCTGTGGCCTTGGGACAGGACACTGTGGTGTACCAAGGCAGTTCTGAGGGAGGCCTGTGCTACTTGTGCTAAACTGAAGCCAACATTGGCCTCTGAGCTGGCAGACGGACCCCTGTAAACAGGTCAAACGGTCACAATTTCATTGGCAATTCTTGAAACTTGCTGTGCTCAAATGAGCCGCCACACTTTCTATACAGTGACAGCAGTTTAATGTAGGCTTTATTCCGTCCCTAAGCTAGATTTGGAGTATCAGTGTAGGTTTTTTGGTCAAGTACGTGACCCACACCCCCTGATGGTTACCCATTAGTTCTCATCAGCACTGAGCCGAGCAGGATCACCCATGAAATATTGCCCATAAGGGGCTCTGTTCGGTCCCAACGAGGCCCACAGGAGCTAGGAGACTGACTGCTCTCTTCAGCTGATCTTTCCAACATTGTCCAATCACAGTGCCCTTGGAGAGGGAAGGCAAGGATTTTGAGCCAGTGACGCTGAAGGAATCCTGATATATTTCCAAGCCCAGCTGGCGAGCATGTTGGAGGGGTATCTGCAGGGGGTGGTGTTCCCATGTGTCTGCTGCCCTTGACCTTCTAGATGGAAGTGGTCGTGGGTTTGGAAGGTGCTGTCTGAGGATCTTTGGTGAATTTCTGCAGTGCATCTTGTAGATAGTACACACTGCTGCTACTGAGTGTCAGTGGTGGAGGGAGTGGATGCTTGTGGATTTGGTGCCAATCAAGCGACTGCTTTGTCCTGGATGGTGTCAAGCTTCTTGAGTGTTGTTGGGGCTGCACCCATCCAGGCAAGTGGGGGGTATCCCATCACACTCCTAACTTGTGCCTTGTAGATGGTGGACAGGCTTTTAGGAGTCAGGAGGGGAGTTACACACCGCAGTATTCCAGCTTCTGGCCTGCTCTAGTAGCCAGTGTGTTTGTGTGGTAAGTGCAGTTGAGTTTCTGGTCAATGGTAAACCCAGGATGTTGATAGTTAGGGATTCAGTGATGGTACCACCATTGAATGTCAAGGGACGATGGTTAGAGGTAAGGTGATGTCTAGTGGTATTATTGCTGAACTATTAATCCAGAGATCCAGATAGCGTTCTGGGGTCCCAAGTCTGAATCCTGCCATGGCAGATGATGGAATTGGAATCTAATAAAATATCTGGAATTAAGAACCTAATAATGACTGTGAATCTATTGTCAATTGTCAGGAAAAGAACCCATCTGGTTCACTAATGTCCTCTCGGGAAGGAAACTGCCATCTTTACCTGGTCTGGCCTACATGTGACTCCAGACCCACAGCAACGTGGCTGACTCTGAACTGCCCTCTGAGCAATTAGGGATGGGCAATAAATGCCTGTTATTGGTGATGGTCATTGCCTGGCATTTGTGTAGCGTGAATGCAACTTGCCACTTGTCAGCCCAAGCCTGGGTATTGCTAAGATCATGTTGCATGTGAACATGAGCAGCTTCAGTGTCTGAGGAGTCACTAATGGCGCTGAACATTGTGCAATCATCGGCAAACATCCCCACCTCTGCCCTTATGATGGAGAGAAGGTCATTGATGAAGCAACTGAAGATGGTTGGGCCTGGGACACTATCCTGAGGAACTCCTGCAGAGGTGTCCTGGACCTGATATGACTGACCTCCAACAGTCACAACCATCTTCCCATGTGTCAGACGTGACTCCAAACAGCAGAGAGTTTGCCGCCTGATACCCATTGATTCTAGTTTTGCTGGGGCTTCTTGATGCGACACTCAGTCAAATGCAGTCAAGGGCTGTCACTCTCACCTCCCCTCTGGGATTCAGCTCTTTAGTCCATGTTTGAACCAAGGCTGTAATGAGACCAGGAGCTGAATGGTCCTGGCGGAACTCAAACTGGGCGTCACTGAGCAGGTTATTGCTGAGCAGGTGCTTCATTACCATCGCATGGGAACTTGCTGAGGTGGGGACGTGTTTCCTGAAGTTTCAGTAATGGGTCATCATGAGAGAGGCTCACAAAAAGCTATGGTCTTCACAATCCCTGTGCTGGGTTTTGAATAGCTTCCTTGAAGGGTTAGATTGTAACTCGCACTGTCCCACCGAGGAGTGGGGCCTGTCATACCTGTACTCTCCACTATCATGACATTGAGTGTGAAGTTCGGGCCCGAATCCCACTTGAAGTTCTCTGCGATATGCTGGAAAAGTCCACAAGCTGGGAGCTGCAGGAGCAGGGAGGTGCTGCGGAGATGGCCTATCCCTGATCGTGCCAGGCCAGGAGTGATGCCCCAGGCTGAAACATAGAGGGGTACAGTGTGGGCAAGCTGCCAACTTTTACAGCACTAACCACGGGGTGTCCACAACCCCTCACCCATAGCACATCACAACACCCCTCCTCCATGCTTCCCGCGCTCCACACAACCCCCAAGCCACCTACACACCTCCCCCAGCCTTATCCCACACCTCCCCCACCCCAAACCACAGCCCATCCCATCTCCCTCCCACCCACACCACCTTTCATCACTACACACTACCCCCCCAATGCCTCATTATGTCCTACCTCCCCCTACACTGCCTCATACCTGCCTACCTAAACCACCACCTACCTCCCCCCACACCATCTCCCACTTCCCAAGTCCTCCCACATTACCTCCCATCTCCCCCCGCACCACCTCCCACCTTCCCCCATACCACCTAAACCTACATGACCTCCCACCTCCCCCCAAGCCACCTCCCACCTCCCCCATCACCTCCCACCTCCCCCCACACCACCTCCCATCTCCCCCCCATCAACTCCCACATCCCCCCACGCCACCTCCCATCTCCCCCTACACCACCTCCCACCACACCACCTCCTATCGCCAGGTGACTAGCCCTGGCACCTTGTGGTATTTACCACCCCTCCCAGCATGTGGTACTGCCTAAGGGTTGTGTGCTGTCATTGCTGAGTCCAATCCTCCTTTACCTTTGCTGTTTCTTTGGTCTATCTAGTGATTAGTGGTCGAAGTTACACCCCAGCAAGTAGACCATAAGGTAAGGGGCACAATTAGGCCATTCGGCCCATTGTGCCTGCTCCACCATTCAATCATGGTTGATATATTTCTCAAACCCTCTCTCCAACCTTCTCCTAAGACCCTCAATCCCCTTACTAATCTGGAGCCTATCTTCATCTATTTTAAAGACACTCAATGACTTGGGCTCCATAGCCCCTCTGTGGCAATGAGGATTCACTACCTTCTTGCTGAAGAAATTCCTCCTCATCTCAAGGGTCGTCCCTTCTCTCTGAGTCTCTTCTGCCAGTGTAAACATCTTCTCTACTTCCTCTCTACCCGGGCATCTCAGTATTCCATAAGTTTCAATCAGATTCCCCTCATCCTTCTAAACTCCATCATGTACTGACCCAGTGTCTTCAACCATGCCTCATATGACAAGCCCTTCGTCCCCTGGATCACTCCATAAATCTCCTGTGGACACCCTCCAATGCTAGCACATCCTTCTTTAGATACAGGGCCTAAAACTGCTCGCAGTATTCCAAATACAGTCTGACCAGAGCTTCATACAGCCTCAGCAGTATAACTCTGTTCTTGTACTCTAGCCCTCTTGGAATGAATGCTAACATTGCATTTGCCTTTCTAATTACCAACTGAACTTGCATATTTATCTTAAGGAAATCCTGGGCTAGTACTCCCAAGTCTCCTTGTGCCTTCCATGTTTATGGAATAGTCTACGCCTTCACTATTCCTGCCAAAGTGCAAAACCTTACGCTATATTCCATCTGCCAATTCTTTGCCTGCTCTCCAAGCATGTCCAAGTCCTTCTGCTACCTCCCTGCTCCCTCAACACTACTCGTCCCTTCACCTATCTTTGAGTCACCTGCAACTTAGCAACAAAGCCCTCAGTTCCTTCACCTACATTGTTAATGTGTACTGTGAATAGTTGTGGTCCCAACATGGACCAGTGGGGATGTCCACTAAGTCATCGTCTGCCATTCTGAAAAAGACCCCTTTGTCTCCACTCTCTGCCTTCCGCCAGTCAGCCAATCCTCTATCCGTGCCTGAACCTTGCTCCTAACACTGTGGCCTCTTGCCCTATGTAGCAGCGGCCTGTATGATACTTTGTCAAAGGTCAAAATACGCCATGTTCATCAGCTTCCCATTGTCTAACTTGTTTGTTACCTCCTTAAAGAATGCTAACAGATTTGTCAACCATGGCCTGCCCTTGATGAAGCTATGCTGACTCAACCCTATTTTACCATGTACTTCCAAGCACTCTGCAATCTCATCCTCACTAATGAATTTTAAAATCTTACCAACCAACAAGGTTAGGCTAACTGGTCTGTAGCTACCTGTCTCCTGTCTCCATCCCTTCTTAGACAGGGGAGTTACATTGCTACATTTTCTGTTTTCTGGGCCTCTCTCTAACTCCAGTAATTTCTGAAAGATCACCACTAACGCCACCACAATATCCTCAGCAATATCCTTCTGAACTCTTGGGTGTAGTCCATCTGGTCCAGGTGATTTATCCATGTTCAGACCTTTCAGCTCCTCCAGCACCTTCTCATTCCCATTACGCTCACCTCTGGTCCCTAACCCTTTTGAAGTTCTGGTATTCTGTTGGTTGCTTCCCCTGTGAAAACTGATGTAACGTACCTATTCAGTTTCTCTGCCTTTCTTTGTTGCCCATTGCTACTACTCCAGCCTCAATTTCCAATCTCCATGCACCTTTCCCTTACCTTTTAGATATTGAAAAAAAAACTCTTGCCATCTTCAATCTTTCATATTACTAACTAGCTTACCCTTATATTTCATTTTCTCGGCCCTCATTGCTTTTTGATTTATCCTCTGCTGGTTTTGAAAGGCTTCCCAATCCTCAGGCTTCTCACTGACCTTCACCACATTGTATGCTTTTCTTTTGCTTTTATGGTCTCCCCTGACTTTCTCTATCAGTCATGGTCGCGTCATCCTCCCCTTAGTATGTTTCTCCTTCCCTGGGATGAGTTTCTGCCGTGCCTCCTGCATTGTCCCAGAAACTCCTGCCATTGCTGCTCAGCTCGGATTCCCTTCCAATCAGCTCTGGCCAGCTCCACTCTCGTGTCTTTGTAGTTATCTTTACTCAATTGTAACACTGTTATTTCTGATTCCAGCTTCGCCCTCTCAAACTGCAGAGTGAACTCGATCATATTATGGTCATTGACACTGAGAGGTTCCTTTACCTTCAGCTCCCTAATTAAGCCTGCCTCATTACCCATCATCAAACCCAGAATTGTCTCCCTAGTGGCCTCTACCACAAGCACTCCATAGACATTTCATTAATTCCTTTTCTCGGGATCTGCTACCAACCCGATTTTTCCAGTCTGCTTGCACATTTTAGCACCCCCCCCCCAACCCAGTAAATATTGAAAAGGTGCCTTCTTGACATGCTTTTTCTATCTTCCAATTTATTTTCTGCTCCACATCCTTACTACTGCCAGCAAGCCTGTACACAACTCCCATCAGCATCTTTTTCCCTTTGCAGTTCCTCAACTGTACCCACAAAGATGGTATGCCTTCTGATTTTATATCATTTCTTGCTATTGATTTAATTTAATTTCTTGCTGACAGGGTAGCCATGTGCCCTCTGCCCATTTGCCCATCTTTTCTATAGGATGGGCATCCTTGGATATTTCATTTCCAGCGCTGGTCTCCCCTTGCAGCCATGTCTCTGCGATATCCACAACATCGTACGTGCCAATTCCAATCTGTGGTACGGGCCCATTTACCCTGTTTTGTATACTGCATACAAGTACAACATTTAAGTACAACGCCCTCAATCCTGCATCGACTGTCCCTCTTCTCATTGTAGCCCCCTTATCTGCTATGCCTGAAGTTAGGTCCCTGACACTTTCCATACTCTCTGTTCTATTCCTTGTTCTCGAAACTTTAATAACTCTGCTGAGCCCTCCCTGCTTTTTCCATAATTTACTGTGCAACAGACCCCACTCCCCACTATTTAGTTTAAGGCCTTATCCACAGGCCTAGTTATATGATTTGCAAGGACTCTGGTCCCAGCATAACTCAGGTGAAGCCTGTCCCATTGGAACATCTCCCTCCGAATGATCCGAAGTTCATCCAGCTCCAGCTCCAGTTCCCTAACGCGGTTTTCAAGGAGCTGGAGTTGGGTGCACTTCCCGCAGATGTAGTCAGCAGGGACACTAGTGGTGACCCTTACTCCCACATTCTGCAGGAGGAACATTCAACTGCCCTGACCTCCGTTCCCATTATTCTAGGGCAGTTGAATGTTCCTCCTGCAGAATGTGGGAGGTAAGGGTCACCACTAGTGTCCCTGCTGACTACATCTGCGGGAAGCGCACCCAACTCCAGCTCCTCGAAAACCGCATTAGGGAACTGGAGCTGGAGCTGGATGAACTTCGGATCATTTGGGAGGCAGAGGGGGTTATTGAGAGGAATTACAGGGAGGTAGTCACTCCTCAAGTACAGGAAAAAGGCAGATGGGTTACGGTCAGGGGACGGAAAGGGAACCGGCAGGCAGTGCAGGGATCCCCTGTGGCCATTCCCCTCAACAATAAGTATACCGTTTTGGATACTGTTGGGGGGGATGACTTACCAGGGGAAAGCAGTGGGGCATGGGTCTCTGGCACAGAGTCTGTCCCTGCTGCTCAGAAGGGAAGGGGGAAGAGCAGCAGAGCAGTAGTCATTGGGGGCTCCATAGTTAGGGGGACAGATAGGAGGTTCTGTGGGGACGAGAGAGACTCACGATTGGTGTGTTGCCTCCCAGGTGCCAGGGTGAGTGATGTCTCTGATTGTGTTTTTGGGATCCTTAAGGGGGAGGGGGAGCAGCCCCAGGTCGTGGTCCACATTGGCACCAACGACATAGGTAGGAAGAGAGACGGGGATTTAAGGCAGAAATTCAGGGAGCTAGGATGGAAGCTGAGAGCTAGGACAAACAGAGTTGTTGTCTCTGGTTTGTTGCCCGTGCCACTTGCTAGTGAGGCGAGGAATAGGGAGAGAGAGGAGTTGAACACGTGGCTACAGGGATGGTGCAGGAGGGAGGGTTTTGGATTCTTGGATAATTGGGGCTCTTTCTGGGGTAGGTGGGACCTCTACAAGCAAGATGGTCTTCACCTGAACCAGAGGGGTACCGATATCCTGGGGGGGAAATTCGCTATGGCTATTCGGGTGGGTTTAAACTAATTCAGCAGGGGGATGGGAACCAAAATTGTAGTTCGAGTATAGAAAAGATTGAGAGTAGGGAGTTCCAAAATAAAGTTTCAGGGATGCAAGATGGCACTGGCGAGCAAGAAGTTGGTTTGAAGTGTGTCTACTTCAATGCCAGGAGCGTCCAGAATAAGGTGGGTGAACTTGCAGCATGGGTTAGTACCTGGGACTTCGATGTTGTGGCCATTTCGGAGACATGGATAGAGTAGGGACAAGAATGGTTGTTGCAGGTTCTGGGATTTAGATGTTTCACTAAGAACAGAGAAGATGGTAAAAGGGGCGGAGGTGTGGCATTGTTGGTCAAGGACAGTATTACAGTTGCAGAAAGGATGTTTGGGGACTCGTCAACTGAGGTAGTATGGGCTGAGGTTAGAAACAGGAAAGGGGAGGTCACCCTGTTGGGAGTTTTCTATAGGCCTCCGAATAGTTCCAGAGATGTAGAGGAAAGGCTAGCAAAGATGATTCTCGATAGGAGTGAGAGAGACAGGGTAGTTGTCATGGGGGACTTCAACTTTCCAAATATTGACTGGGAACACTATAGTTCGAGTACTATAGATGGGTCAGTTTTTGTCCAGGGTGTGCAGGAGGGCTTCCTGACACAGTATGTAGATAGGCCAACAAGGGGCGAAGCCTCATTAGATTTGGTACTGGCCAGGTGTTAGATTTGGAAGTAGGTGAGCACTTTGGTGATAGCGATCACAATTCTGTTATGTTTACTTTAGTAATGGAAAGGGATAGGTGTATACCACTGGGCATGAGTTATAGCTGGGGGAAAGGCAATTACGATGAGATTAGGCAAGATTTAGGGAGCATAGAATGGGGGAAGGAAACTGCAGGGGATGGGCACATTAGAAATGTGGAGCTTATTCAAGGAAAAGCTCCTGTGTGTCCTAGATAAGTATGTACCTGTCAGGCAGGGAGGAAGCTGTAGAGTGCGGGAGCCGTGGTTTACGAAGGAGGTGGAATCTCTGGTCAAGAGGAAGAAGAAGGCTTATGATAGGTTGAGATGTGAAGGCTCAGTTAGGGCGCTTGAGGGCTACGAGGTAGCCAGGGAAGACCTAAAGAGAGAGCTCAGAAGAGCCAGGAGGAGACATGAGAAGTTGTTGGCGGATAGGATCAGGGTAAACCCTAAGCCTTTCTATAGGTATTTAAGGAATAAAAGAATGACGAAAATAAGATTAGGCCCAATCAAGGATAGTAGTGGTAAGTTGTGAGTGGAGTCAGATGAGATAGGGGAAGCACTGAATGAATATTTTTCAACAGTATTCACTCGAGGAAACGACAATGTTGTCAAGGAGAATACTGAGATACAGGCTACTAGACTAGGTGGGATTGACGTTCACAAGGAGGAGGTATTGGAAATCCTTCAGAAGGTGAAGATAGATAAGTCCCCTGGGCTGGATGGGATTTATCCTAGGATCCTCTGGGAAGCCAGGGAGGAGATTGCCAAGCCTTTGGCATTGATCTTTAACTCGTCATTGTCTACAGGAATAGTGCCAGATGATTGGAGGATAGCAAATGTGGTTCCCCTGTTCAAGAAGGGGAGTAGAGACAACCCTGGTAATTATAGACTAGTGAGCCTTACCTTGGTTGTTGGTAAAGTGTTGGAAAAGGTTATAAGGGATAGGATTTATAATCATCTAGAAAAGAATAAATTGATTAGGGATAGTCAGCACGGTTTTGTGAAGGGAAGGTCGTGCCTCACAAACCTTATTGAGTTCTTTGAGAAGGTGACCAAACAGGTAGATGAGAGTAAACCAGTTTATGTGGTGTATATGGATTTCAGCAAGGTGTTCGATAAGGTTCCCCACAATAGGCTATTGTACAAAATGCAGAGGAATGGAATTGTGGGAGATATAGCAGTTTGGATCGGAAATTGGCTTGCTGAAAGAAGACAGAGGGTGGTAGTTGATGGGAAATGTTCAGCCTGGAGACCAGTTACTAGTGGTGTACCGCAAGGGTCGGTGTTGGGTCCACTGCTGTTTGTCATTTTTATCAATGACCTGGATGAGGGCGTAGAAGGATGGGTTAGTAAATTTGCAGATGACACTAAGGTCGGTGGAGTTGTGGATAGTGACGAAGGATGCTGTAGGTTGCAGAGAGACATAGATAAGCTGCAGAGCTGGGCTGAGAGGTGGCAAATGGAGTTTAATGCGGACAAGTGTGAGGTGATGCACTTTGGTAGGAGTAACCGGAAGGCAAAGTACAGGGCTAATGGTAAGATTCTTAGTAGTGTAGATGAGCAGAGGGATCTCGGTGTCCATGTACACAGATCCTTGAAAGTTGCCACCCAGGTTGTCAGGGCTGTTAAGAAGGCGTACAGTGTTTTAGCTTTTATTAATAGAGGGATCGAGTTCTGGAACCAAGAGGTTATGGTGAAGCTGTACAAAACTCTGGTGCGGCCGCACTTGGAGTGTTGCGTACAGTTCTGGTCACCGCATTATAAGAAGGATGTGAAATCTTTGGAAAGGGTGCAGAGGAGATTTACTAGGATCTTGCCTGGGATGGAGAGAAGGTCTTACGAGGAAAGGCTGAGGGACTTGAGGCTGTTTTCATTAGAGAGAAGAAGGCTGAGAGGTGACTTAATTGAAACATATAAAATAATCAGAGGGTTAGATAGGGTGGATAGGGAGAGCCTTTTTCCTAGGATGGTGACGGTGAGCACGAGGGGGCATAGCTTTAAATTGAGGGGTGAAAGATGTCAGAGGTAGTTTCTTTACTCAGAGAGTAGTAAGGGAATGGAACGCTTTGCCTGCAATGGTAGTAGATTCGCCAACTTTAGGTACATTTCAGTCTTCATTGGACAAGCATATGGATGTATATGGAATAGTGTAGGTTAGATGGGCTTGAGATCGGTATGACAGGTCGGCACAACATCGAGGGCCGAAGGGCCTGTACTGTGCTGTAATGTTCTATTCTACCTATATCTACTTCCTTCCCCAGTACTGGTCCCAATATCCCATGAATTCAAACCCATTTCTCCCGCACCAATCTTTGAGCCACACGTTTATCTCTTTAATCTTGTTGACCCCGAGCCAATTAGCTTGTGGGTCAGGTAGTGATCTGGAGATTATTACCTTTTTGGTTCTGCTTTTTAATTTAGCCCCTAATTGCCCATATTCCCTCTTTCTACCCATGTCATTGATATCTATGTGGGCCACAACAACGTCATCTTACCGCTCCCACTCCAAGTGCCCCTGCAGCCCAGATGTCATCCTGAAACAAGGAAACACAGCGTTCCGGACTCTCGATCCTGGCCACAGGGAACAGTGTTAATTCCCCTGACTATACTATCCCCAATTACAGGTACTTTTCTCTTTTCTCCCTGGTGTTGAATGGCTCCCCATAACACAGCTTTTTTCCTTCATTTGCTGGGTGAGGGTGTCACTGACCAGGCCGCATTTATTGCCTATCCCTAATTGCCTAGAGGGCAGTTAAGAGTCAACCACATTGATGTGGATCTGGAGTCACATGTAGGCCAGACCAGGTAAGGATGGCAGTTTCCCTCCCTAAAGGACACTGGCGAACGAGATGGGTTTTTCCAACAATTGGTTATGGATTTACAGTCATCATTAGACAATTAATCGCAGACATCTTCACTTTCAGATTTCCAGCCCCCACAGTGCTTTGTTTTTGTTTTATGAGAGTAGTGATTAGGCAGAATGTGTGACAGAGGCATGTAACATGATATAAGGGCAGATGATGATGGTAAGCTTGGAGAAAGTGCGAAGTTTTAAGGAGCAGCAAGAAAGAGGGAGGAGGAGAAATTTAGGAAGGGAATTCCAGAGTTTGGGGCCGAGGCAGTCATCAGCTGCCATTAACACTGAGGAAGATCACGAGGTCAGAATTGGAGCATAAAGTACAAGAGATTCACAGATTTCCTTCAGTATGGGGAAGCCTTGTAGATTGAATCTGCCCATTCAATCCAGTCGTGCATGAACTGGGTGGCACTTCATGCCCTTGGGGCATTGGGCAACCCTGCCCCCATTCTGAAGAGACGGGTCTCAGACCCTCAGAGAAAGCTTTACCTGATTCTCCAGCTTGGTGATTTTGGAGATGGATGATAGCCCAGTTGCCGTGTGACTCCTTCCCTTGACCGTTGACGGCGGTGACCGTGATGTTGTAGTCCTGGTCGCTCCCCAGGTTTCTCAGGGTGATGTATCTCACCTCAGTTGTTTTGACCAGTGTGGCTGTGTCACTCACAAGGTAAAGCTGTGGAGAACACAAGACCAGTTTCAGCACTACCCCAGCGCTGCACAAAGGCACATTCAGCACCAAGGTTTCCCTGGAAGCCTGCCCTTAACCCATGGCTGGTGATTCAAATGAGGTGCAGCACCATTTCCCAGAACAACAGCAAAACTTAGAACAAAGGGCTTTAAAGGAAGAAAAACAGACATTGCTGGCTGAGCCAATTATTTTTATTTATTCATGGGCTATGGGCATCACTGGGCAAGCCAAGATTTGTTGCTGGTGCCTAGTTGCCCTACAGAGGGCTGAGGTGAGCTGCCTTCTTGAGCTACCCATGTGGTAAAGGGTCCAACAGTGTAGTTAGGGAGGCACTTCCAGCTGTTGGAACCAGCAACAATGAACAAACAATGATATTGTCCCAAGTCAGCATGGTGTATCGTGGGGAGGAGAAACTGGGTTTGATGTTATTCTTGTAGCAACTGTGATGGTGGAGCAGACTTGAGGGGCTGGTGGCCTGACTCTGCTCTTATATCTTATGGTCTTATGATCTGCAATCCAGTTGTCTCCAGATGGTGAGATCTCAGCTTTGAGGTGGTGTACATTAACCTTGGTGAATGGTTCACTTGCCTGTGGACAGTACACACTGCAGTCATGATGCACTGTGGTGCAAGGAGGGGCTTTTGAAGCAAGTGGAATTTGTTGCAGTTTATTATGAGGTTAGATACCGAGTAAACCTTCCTTTGCACTATCCCCATCAAACACTCTGAGGAGACATTGTGTTCCTATTAGAGTCGAGGGTAAGGCAGGTAAGATTGAGGAATAATGGATGAATAAAGATGTTGAGGTTTAGTCAAGAGTAAAAGAGAATCTTACTTTAGATATGGCCAACTTGCTTGGATTTAATCTGTTAATCAGCGTACAGAGTGCACTCTTGCGAAAGAAACCAGGAAGGCAAAGATAGAGATTAAGGGGGTCATCTCTGTGTTGAACCCCAGCGGATGGGAGAGATACTAAATGAACATTTCACATCAGTTTTTACTGTGGAGAAAGAAATAGAGTCTAGAGAATGCAGAGAAATAAACTTTGACAAGTTTACAAAAGGAGAAGTTCAGGAGGTCTTAGAGAGGTCTAAGAGACTATAAGGATAGATAAATCTCTGGGACATGATCTAATGTACCCCTGAATGTTGCAGGAAGTAAGGGAGGAAATTGTGAGACGCTTTGCAGAAATATTTGCATCGTCTGTAACTATGGGTGAGGTGCCTGATGACTGGAGGGTGGCTAATGTTGTACCGTTGGTTAAGAGGGAACTATAGATCCATGAGTCTGACTTTGGTTGTGGGTAAGTTGTTGGAAGTGATTATAAAAGATAGGGTTTATGGACATTTAGAGAGGCAAAAAATGATTAGGGATAGTCAGCATGGTTTTGTGCGAGGAAAATAGTATCTCACAAACTTGACTGAGGTTTTTGAAGAAGTTACCAAAAGGATTGATGGTGGCAGAGCAGTCGACATTGTTTATTTGGATTTTGGTAAAGCCTTTGAAAAGGTTCTGCATCATAGACTAATTAGTACAGTGAGGTCACACGGGATTCAGGGTGAGCTTGCCAATTGAATACATAATTGGTCTTAATGGCAGGAGACAGCGTAATGGTGGAAGGTTGGTTTTTGGACTGGAGGCCTGTGCCTAGTGTTGTTCCATGGGGATAGTTCTGGGTCCTCTTTTGTTTGTCATTCATATTAATGATTTGGATGAGAATATAGAAGGTATGGTTAGTAAGTTTGCGACGACACCGAAATCAGTGGCATAGTGGACAGTGAAGAAGGTTTTTCTAAGACTACAAAGGGATCTTGATCAAATGATTCAATGGACTGAGAAATGGCTGATGGAGTACAATCTGGATAAATGCGAGGTATTTTGGTACAACAAACATGGGTAAGTTACACAATTAATGATAGGCTCTTGGATAGTGTTGTAGAAGAGAGGGACCTAGGGATGCAGGTACAAAATTCTTTAAAGTTTGAAGTTCATTGCTCAGTCATTTGAATTAGGAGTTGGGAAGACATGTTGATGCTTTACACAACATCTGGCATACTGTGTCCAGTTCGCTGCTTAAAGGAAGGATATTATTAAGCTGGGGAGGGTTCAAAGAGATTTACCAGGATGTTGCCAGGTATGGGAGGTTTGAGTTATAAAGAAAGACTGGATGGTCTGGATTTACTGGAGAATATGAGATTGAGAGGTGACCTTATAGAAGTTTACAAAATGATGAAGGGTTTAGATAAAGCCAATTATAGTTGTCTTTTCCCTAGGATTGAGGAGTTCAAGGCTAGGGGACACATATTTAAGGTGGGACAGAGAGAGAGAGAGATTTAAAAAAGGTACAAGGAGCAAAATCTGTGCACACAGAGAGCGGTTCGCATGTGGAATGAACTTCCTGATGAAGTGGTGGATGCGGGCGTAGTTACAATGTTTAAAAGGTATTTGGCTAAGTACATGAATAGGAAAGGTTTACCGTGATATGGGCCAGGAGCAGACAGGTGGGACTAGTTCCGTTTGGGATTATATTCAGCATGGACAGGGACAGCACAGGGTTAGATACAGAGTAAAGCTCTTTCCACACAATCCCCATCAAACACTCCCAGAACAGGGACAGCGTAGGGTTAGACACAGAGTGAAGCTCTCTCTACGCTTTCCTCATCAGGCGCTGGGTTAGATACAGAGCAAAGCTCCCGCTACACTGTCTCTGTCAAACACTCAGGCAGCACAAGTAGGTAGAAGCTGAAGTCAATTAGCCTATAAATGTAGAAATGATATCCGATTCTGCGGGAACGTGTTGTCTGGAGTAACAGAGAGGTCTAAGCTGGTCATATTGTTAAACTCAGCTGGTTTGGCGACGGTGGACTTTGTTCTTTTCGAATAACTCTTTTCAGGCAGCTTCCTGTGACCCTCGGAACGGGCCAATGGCAGGGCACCATCAGAGACTGGTGCTGTAAACACAGATTCCTCAGTGAGGATCCTGCAGCCTCTATCCTAAGGGACAGAGTAAGAGAGAAAGCCAGGGGCTGGAGTCCATGTGTTTTGGTTAAAGGGGGAACTGTTGTTGGGCTTTCGAAGGGGGATGCTCACCACATGGTCTGGTCAGTTTTCACCCCATATCTCACCGTTAACCACCTGGATGCCCTCATGTCAACCCTCCCGCCCCATTCCAGCTCCGTCTGCTGTTCTCTAAACTCTCCGATGCTGGCATTGCCTGGAATTCACCAGCGCTCCTGGCACTGGTGCCATCTCTAAAAGCTGGCTATGTGAAATGGAGTAGCACTCTCAGTCCAGAGCTGCCCTGGCATTTGCCCCAGAAATGGCAAAGAGGGGGCAAATAGTGTCCCACTTTGTGAGCAGGGATGTGGGGGTCCTGCTGGATGAGGTTGAGTGGAGGTGGGACCTCCTCCTCCCCAGGTCAGGCATTGGATTCCCCAACACCAGACCATGCCAGTCTGCTCTGAGATTACCACCCAGCTCTGGGCAGTCACAGCCAACTGCAGGAATGCCTGGCAAAAGATTAATGGCCTTCTCTACTCCATCACCAGAATTTCCACTATCATGTCTTCGATACCTCACACTCACTCTATCTCTGCTCCTGTACCCACCTCACCCACCAAGTCTCATGTTCCACCACTCTCACTGTCACCTTCACCACCTTCCCCACTTGCCCTCACCCGGCCCCACTTCTCAATCCCCCAACACCACAAACTCTGTGCTGCCCACTCACTCACTTGGGATGCCTCCCCAGCTGCGCCAGCAGTAACACTGTGGCACCCACTTTCATCTCCTGTAATAGCTATCTCCGCCTCTCTCATTCCAGGAGGAGAACTTGCCCACATTAGGGGCAAATCGACTGGTGGGCTGCCTGGCATTCAGCTTCTGTGGAGGGGATGCCAACTTTGACCACCCCCCAAGCAGCTGACTGACCAAGTCCAAGCCCTTGGGCTGGTATTGGAGGCTGGCCTTGACACTCTGTGCCAGGGATCCTTCAGTGAAGTCTACTGCCCCATTGTAGAGGACTATTGACTACAAAACAAGCTTCCTACCTTTGTGTCTGTGCTAAATGGAAAGGCAGAACTAAATATGAGCCTGATCCCTCTGGCTGAGGGGGCAGAGCGCAAAATCGCAATGCAAGGCAGGGATGCCAACAGCACAGAGTGCGTGAACACTATCATAGTGTGCAACGAGGCAGAGATCCAGCCTGGTGCAGCCCATGATCTGGCAGTGTCTCTCTGTAGGCCCAGTGTTACACTGAGAGTTACTGAGGCAGCCCGAGGGCCAGCACTGAAGGACTGAAGGGCCCTGTGAGAGGTTTGGAGATCTGCTGTGAGGGGTCCTAGAGGCTGGCACATGTCAGATGCCAATATCTATAGACAAGGTGTGCACTCCCGCACCTCCCAGGTGGTGCCTGTGGAGCGTGTCCAATGGGATATTTACACAGCAATAATCCACCCTCCCCCCCCCTTCATTGGCCACTGGGTGAAGCCTAGTGAGGCACTCACTAATGATCAGCAGGTATATTAAAGATGCTGCAGATTTCCCCCAACGTCGAGCTACGCATTGCTGGATTTTCCGTGTGATTCCCTCCTAGGTTTTCCTCTGGGCCACGTCACTGAGGTCCCGACAGGATTTCACCGTGGATGTGTAGTGAGGCTATTCTGGGTGATACGGTACTGGGGTGTACCAAGCTTGTATCAATAGGGACTCTAATCTCGCCACCAGGAGCCTCACGGAATTTGAAAACCCCTGCTTTTCTGTCGAGGGGAATAGGTGCAGCTTGCTTCGATTCTGTAAGTCAAAGTAGTTCTTTTCAAATTTGGGACCCTCAAAATGGACAACACCTTCTGCTGCAGGCACAAGCCATTAAAATATTCTCAAGATTACCTCCCGCATTGAGCAGTATTATTTTACTTCTTCTCAAAAGGCTGTATTTATTGCCAACGCCACTGCCCCAGTTCTCAGCCTTCTGGTTGGATCACTCATTGTTCCAATATTATTAAACACCTTTCAGCTGCTTGGCTCTGGAATCAGATCACAGCCTCGACACAATAAGGATTTCCGGTTTCCTTCCTTAAAGGATATTCGTGAGCCAATTGAGTTTTTAATGGGAATTTGATAGACTTATGCACATAGAGTGTGGAAGCAGGCCATTCAGCCCATCAAAATCACACTGACCCCGTCAAAGATCATCCTGACCAGACATACCCACCTACCTACCTTATCCCACATCCCTGCATTTACCCATCCACCGCCAATCCACCCATACTCCATTTCCCCTACACAGACACTGGGAGAGTGTGCAAACTCCATACAGACAGTCGCCCGAGGGTGGAATCGAAAGTTTATGTGGCTACCAGGTCCATGAAGGATTAGAAAAAGACTTGAATTGGAAAATTCTAGAGCTTTTAGCAGCTGCTCCAGCCCCTCTTTTAAATAGCTCACCACATGTTACTGATCCCCCTGCTCTGATGGTATTGGCTGGGTCCCAGGTCAGCTCACCGTCCTGATGGTTGGACATGTGGCATGAGGGGTTGCTGTGCCCTGTGCTCTGCTTACCCGATATGCATTTGGAGGGCTGACCGAAGGGCTGGTTGTTGTCCAGCTAACAAACACAGTGCCAGGATCCACCTCCATTACCTTCAGATCCACTGGATCAGGCAGGGACATAACAGGAGCACCTACATTCACACAGAACAGGGAAAACACCAGTTAGTACAAACCGAGAACATTAATCCCAGTAGATGGGTAGTATGGGGTTAGACACTCTGCCTCTCCATCAAACACCCACAGCCAGAAACACCAAGGGGCTTAGATACAGAGTGATATTTCCTCTACACTGTCCCTGTCAAATACACCCAGGAAAGAAACAGCAAAGAGTTAGATATGGAGTAAAGCTTTGTCCACACTCTCCCCATCAAACATTCCCAGGACAGGGGCAGCATGGGGTTAGAGATGGAGTAAAATTTCCACTATACTGTCCCCATCAAATACTCCGAGGAAAGCGACAGCACAGGGTAGATATAGAGTAAAGGCCCTGCTGCGCTGTCCCAGGGTAGTGTAGACGGAGATATTCTGCGACAGGGAAGGCCACCAAGCTAAGGCCTGTGTAAGGGAACAGCAGGAAATGAGGAGGGCCTTCAGCACTCAGGCAGCTCTCTGCTTTTCTCTGATAGATTTAAGTGGGACAGGTGGTTGTTGGGGCTAGAGGGAGGTACTGTGGGCCCTGTGCAGAGTAACACGTGGCTGAGCAATGAGAGGAGCAGGCTTGGTGTGCCGTTAGAATGGTGACCCCAGTCTACTGACCTCCAAACGGCTCAAACAGTGAAGGGCAGATGGGGAGCAGATTGGTTAGAAACTGAGAAAATCTTCCTGTGCACCAGCCTGGGAGTGTCTGACAGAGACAGTGTAGAGGGGGCTGTCTGCGCAGTCACATCCAGCAGGTGAGCCATTATCATGGGACTCTACTCCTGGAACAGTGGGGTCAATACATTTCCCTACATCCCACTGCACTCCTTCGGTACAGTGGCCTGGGGCCTACTTTAGTGTGAGCCACTGGGACCTCTTTCTGAGAGACTGCAGGTTACCATCTTCATCCACATTGTGGCTGAGAGTGTGAATTTCTTCTGAGAATGTTCCTTGATATAGTCCAAGGTGCCAGTAGATTTTGTGTTGTGTTTTCTTTGACATCGTTTTACCAGTTTAATTGAAATGAGCTCAGGGTTCATTATGTTGAAGCCTAAAGCAGCAGCTCATTCAGCATCGAAATCAGCTTTGCTCAGAGCTGTGATTCAGATCCATTTGATCAGATTCTGTCACACCCCCCTCCTGCATGTACAAGGCCTCAATGAGCCCCTGGACCCAGCTTAAGAGGTCGGAGGGCACCGACCTGAGAAAGGTCAGATTGAGGTGATGCATTTTGGACGATCAAATTCAAGGGCGGACTATACAGTAAATGGAAAAGTCCTAGAGAAAATTGATGAACAGAGAGATCTGGGTGTTCAGGTCCATTGTTCCCTGAAGGTGACAACGCAGGTCAATAGGGTGGTCAAGAAGGCATATGGCATGCTTTCCTTCATTGGGCGGGGTATTGAGTAACAAGAGTTGGCAGGTCATGTTGCAGTTGTATAGGACTTTGGTTCAGCCACATTGAGAGTACTGTGTACAGTTCTGGTCGCCACATTACCAAAAGGATGTGGATGCTTTGGAGAGGGTGCAGAGGAGTTCACCAGGATGTTGCCTGGTATGGAGGGTGCTAGCTATGAAGAGAGGTTGAATAGATTAGGATTATTTTCATTAGAAAGACGGAGATTGAGGGGGGACCTGATTGAAGTCTACAAAATCATGAGGGGTATATACAGGGTGAATAGCAAAAAGCTTTATCTCAGAGTGGGGGACTCAATTACTACGGGTCATGAGTTCAAAGCGAGAGGAGGAAAGTTTAAGGGAGATATACGTGGAAAGCTCTTTACACAGAGGGTGGTGGGTGCCTGGAACGTGTTGCCAGCGGAGGTGGTAGACGCAGACACGTTAGCGTCTTTTAAGATATATTTGGACAGGTACATGGATGGGCAGGGAACAAATGGACACAGACCGTTAGAAAATAGATGACAGGTTAGACAGAGGATCTTGATCAGCACAGGCTTGGAGGGCTGAAGGGCCCGTTCCTGTGCTGTAAGTTTCTTTGTTTCTTCGACCAGTATTGTTCTTGGCCAGTCTCTGTGCTCTGAGATTGAGTATGACATGTGATATACGAGGGTGTGTAGAGGAGCAATGTCTTTGGTTACTCTCCCCGAGAACTGGGTAAATTTGGCCTTGTACTTACCACATCTGGTGGTGAAATTGACCATGTGACCGACATCTTCACACCCACAATCCATCAGTTCAACCACGTAAGCGAAATACGAGGTCGAATCTCTCAGGCCTGCGATAGGGTGGGGAGTGTTTAGAAAGTAATTAGAAAGGGCGCAGGCTAGCATTCAAACCGAGCTTCCAGCAAAAGTTCTGAGGAAGGGTCGCTGGACCCGAAACGTTTTTCCCTTCACAGATGCTGCCAGACCTGCTGAGCTTTTCCAGCAGCTTTGCTTTTGTTCCAGCGGAAGGCGTTGCCTTCTCTGCGTGATGTCCAGTTTAGCCCTGTCTGATGGCCTGACCAAACCTCTCGCATCACTCAGTTCTCCATCAGAGTGACGCCGGTGCGGTTCTACTCACTCAGGGTCTCAGTTACACATCTCGCAGATGTGTCACACTCCAATGACTCACCGGCTCTGATTTCTTGTGGGAGGGTGAGGGGTGACGTGTGGGCGTGGGGAAGGAGGTGATTCCTGAACCTACCTGTCAGGTTGTAGTCCCACCTGCCGGTGACCATGTGGAATCCTGCCAGGGTCGGCCGGTCGCCGTAGAGACCATAGTACAGCTTGTAAGTGATGGTGCCTGTGGGTTTAATCATTGATGGGCTCCACCTCAACATTTCCGAGCTCACGGTCAGCTCCACGATCCAAACATAACGCTGTTCCCTGGGAACTTTTTAATTAAAAGAAGAAAGAGAGATGCGATCAGGGTGTCCGGTTGGTAACATACAAACAGGGTGTAGGGTCTACAGGACAAAAGCAATATGCAGGATGGTGAATTACAATCTGTGAGCAGGATCTGTGTTAGAATAAATGTATTGCATACAGGAAATCTTCGACGTGGTAGCAATTAAAGCTTAAGAAAGATACAGCACCATAAAACGTAGAGGCTGGAAATATGATGTAAGGTAAGGATTTGAAAATGAAAAATCATGCCCAGCCAATTTCAATGAGCTGTTTTGAAGATGTAGCAGGCAGTATTGATAAGGGTAATGTGGGGAATGTAGTCGCCATTTGTATTTTTAAGGTACCAGGTTGTGGCCTCAAAACAAAAGCCAGAGTGTGTGGATTCTGGGGCAAGCAGGAAATTGCTGTGAAAAGGAAGAGACTGAGTGTGAGAGTCACTCAAATTGGTCAATAGTGTGAAGTTGTGTCCTGCAATGACTGATGCTGGAAACAATATTCTTCAGCTGTGTTTAAAACAATTTATTGTTATATCATTACTATATTAATACATATTCTATACAGTGACAACATGTAATGGTTATTGGGTATTTTCAGACTTGAGGAAGGTTTGATATGGTGTTCCCCCATACTCAGGTCCTTTGATGAAGTGGGTTGCTTTAAGCACACATCATCCCCATTCTCACCTATCCAATTTCTCTTCTTTCCCACATCAGAATAATTACTGCCTTTTCCCAGCTAGCTATCTGATCTGGACCCGGAACATTAACTCTGCTTTCCCTCCACAAATGCTGCAAGGTCTGCTGAGTTTCTCCAGCAATTTCTGCTTTGGTTGTTTCAGATCTCCAACATCTACAGCTCTTGGTTTTATTTTAGGTGTTGAGATGATGTTTCCACGATTCGAGGATCTCACACTAGGGGTAGTAAGGGGAAATTTATTCAAAACTGGGAATAATTTGGGGAAGCAATGGGCCTAGTGGTATTATTGCTGTACGGTTAATCCAGAGACCCAGAAAATATTCTGAGGAACCAAGTTTGAATCCTGCCATGGCAGATGGTAGAATTTGAATTCAATAAAAAACCGGGAATTAAGAGTCGAATGATGACTATGAATCCATTGTTGATTGTCGGGAAAAAGCCATCTGGTTCACTAATGTCCTTTAGGGAAGGAAACTGCCATCTTTACCTGGTCTGGCCTACACGTGACTCCAGACCCACAGCAATGTGGTTGATTCTTAACTGCCCTCTGAGCAATTAGGAATGGGCAATAAATGCTGGAGCAGGAGTAGACAATTTAATCCCTCGAGCCTGCCCACCATTGAATACAGTCATTGCTCATCTCATCTTGGCCTTAACTCCATTTTACTGCCCACTCTCCATGACCCTTCCGTTGATATACTCAGTGTCCCAGCATCCACTGCACTCTGGGATAGTGCAATCCACAGATTCACCACCCTTTGAGAGAAGTAATTTCTCTTCGTCTCTCTTTTAAATCTGCTTCCCCTCACCCTAAACCTATCACCTCTCATTCGAGATTGTCCCACATGAGGAAACATCCTCCCTATGTCTACTTTGTCAATGCCCTCTCAACATCTTATGTACCCCAGTTAGATCTTTTCTCATTCTCCTAAACTTCAGACAGTATCAGCCTAAACTGCTCGATCTCTCTTCATAAGAAAACCGCTCATGTCTGGAATCAGTGAAGTGAACTTCCTCTGAACTACCCCCAGTGTAATTACATCCCTTCTCAAATAAGGGGACCAAAATGGTGCAATATTCCAGGTGCAGTCTCATTAATGCCCTGTAGATTTGCAGCAACACTTCCCAACTTTTATACGCTATAAATACTACAAATGCCAAAATTCCATGTGCCTTCCTTATTACCTGCTGTACTTGCATGCCAGTTTTCTGTGATTCTTGCACAAGGACACCCAGATCCCTCTGCACTGAAGTGCTCCTGAAGTTTCTCTACAGTTAGATAATAAGATGCTGTTTGAATTCTCTGACTGAGGTGGAGAAACTCACACTTCTCAACATTCATCTGTCAAACTGTGGGCCATCCACCTAAACTATGCCAAAACATTTGTAAATTTTGTATTTCTTCAGTGGACCTTATTCTTCTGCCTATTTTACAGACGTCTGCAAATTTGTCAATCTTACTTTCAATCCCTGCATTCAAGTCATTAATATAGACTGTAAACAGTTGGAGTCCAAGGACCAAGCCCTGTAGCACCTCAAAAGCTACATCGTGCCAACCAGAAAAAGGCTCATTTATCCCAACTGTCTGCTTTTCTGTTGATTAGCCAATCCTCTATCCAAGCTAACACATTATCCCTAACCTAATCTGATCTTACCTTGTGTATTAACCTTTTTTGCATCACCTTATCAAATACCTCCTGGAAGGCCAGATATGCTACATCTACAGAATCCCCATTATCCACTTTGCTCATTACACCTTGAAAGGAAATGAGTCAAACATGATATACACTTCATAAAACCATGCTGACTCTGATGGATTGTGTTTTGAATTTCAGAAAGTCCAATTATTACTTCCTTAATGATGGATTCCAGCAGCTTCCCAATGTCAGATGTCAAACTAACTGGTCCTTATTTTCCTACTTTGTAACCCCCACTTTCAGAATAAAGGTGTTACATTAGCATTCCTCCAATCTACTGGAACCTTTCCTGCTCCAGGGAATTTTGGAATACTATGACAAATGGATCCACTATCTGTGTGGCCACTTCCTCTCAGCCCCTTGCATATAGGCCTTCAGACTTGGGCACTTATCTGTCTTCTGTCTCAATTGTTGGCATAGTACTCTTTCCCTAGTAATAATGATTATTCTTAAATCATCTCTTTCTACAACCTCTACATTACCTGTTACTATTGGGATGCTAATAATGTCCACGAAAACCAACATAAAACATTGATTAAGTGTTCTTGCCATTTCTGTGCTCCCCAACATTAATTCCCCAGCCTCACCCTCCAAAGAACCAGCATTTACTTTAGCTACTCTCCTCCCTTTTGTAGAAACGTCTGCTATCCAGTTTTCTATTTTGCACTGGTTTTCTTTCATAATTTACTTTTGCTCTTTTTATGACTTAGTTAGTACCCCTTTGTTAATCTTTAAAATGTCCCCAATCTTCCAGCCTGCTGCTGGCATTTGCAACACGGTACAGCTAGTTTTTGTCTTTGTTTGACTTCCTTGCCATACCATGTCTTAAAATTACCCATGATTATTGTCAGACTGTTCTCACGAGCCTGCAATATTTCCTACTTTACACTGTCCCCCACTGCAGGACTACTGTTAGGGACTGCCACCAGACACTTCTCCTTGTTTTATCGTACTTTACCCAGACTGATTCTATGTCTTGATTTGCAGCGCCTACATCATGTTCGCCCTACAACTCCGATCTCTTCCTTCAATAAAATGTCCTTTTGCTACTCACCTATCTTTCTGAAACACTGAGTACCCTTACATATTCAATTTCCAAACCCGGTCTCCCTGCAATCATGTCTCAGTAATCGCCACCAAATCATAACCATCCATCTGATTTGGGATGTGAGCTAAATTTTATTCGGAATGTTTCATGCACTCAGATACAAAGTCCTTAAGTTTGTCCTATGATCACATTTCTCAATAGTTTTATGATTCCTTCGTGCAGTATAACATATATACATTCTATCTCTTTCATTCATTTTCTAACAGTAATCAGACTCATCACTAACCTGCCGTCCCACCTTCTCCTCTAACACTGATTTTCCAATTTTCCATGCAACGGAGCCCTCCCCCAACTGTCAACCCAACCCCCTCCCCCACCCCACTAGAATAAAGCAAAGAATTTTGGAAACCTGAAACCGAAACGGAAAGTATCAGAGAAACTCAGCAGGCCTGGCAGCATCTATAGAGAGAGAAACAGAGCTAACGTTGTCGAGTCTGGTTTGACTCCTCTTCAGAAGTGAGGGCCCATAAATTCTGATGAATGGTCAGTGCGTCCCCCCCACCCCCCCCAGCTATTTAGTTTAAAGCCCTATCCACAACACTAGCTACATGATTCACCAGCTCTCTGGTCCCAGCATGATTCAGGTGGAGCCTGTCCCATTGGAATAGATCCCTTTGTCCCCAGGACTGGTGCCAATGTTCTATGAGTCTGAATCCTTTTCTCCCGTACCGATATTTGACCTGCATCTTTAACCTGATTGATCCCGTGGTAATTAACTTGTGGCTTGGGTAGTAATCAGAGACTAATTTTTTGGTTTTTTTTTAACAAGATGTGAAGAAACTTCTCCTCAGTGAGTAGTGAATGCCTGGCTCCTGTAGGAGTCATATATTGTGGAAACAGGCCTTTCCGCCCAACCTGTCCAATGCAGACCAGGTGTCCTAAACTGAACCAGACCCACTTGCCCACATTCGGCCCATAGCCCACTCAAACCTTCCGAGCTATTTACTTATCTAAATCACTTTTAAATGTTGTATTTATACCAGCCTCCACCACTTCCTCTGGCAGCTCATTCCATGCACACACCACCCTCTGTGAGAAAAAGTTGTCCCTCAGGTCCCTCTTAAATCTTTCCCCTCTCACCTTAAATCTATGCCCCTCCAGTTTTAAACTCCACAATCCTGGGAAAATACCTTGGCTATTCACCCTATCCAAGCCCCTCACCATTTTATAAACTTCTATAAGGTCACCCCTCAGCCTCCGATGCTCCGGGGAAAATAGCCTCAGCCCATCCAGCCTTTCCCTGTCGCTCAAACCCTACAATCCTGGCAACATCCTTGTAAGTCTTTTCTGAACCCTTTCAAGCTTCACAACAGTTTTCCAATAATAGAGAGACGAGAATTGAAGGCAGTATTCCAAAAGTGGCCTAACCAATGTCCTGTACAGCCATGACATGGCCCGCCAACTCCTATATTCAATACACTGACCAATAAAGGCAAGTGTGCCAAAGGCCTTCTTCACTAGGAACTCTGAACCTGCACCCCAGGGTCTCTTTGTTCGACGATGTTCCCCAGGAATCTACCATTAACTGTGTAAGTCCTGCCCTGGTTTTCCTTTCCAAAATGCAACACCTCGCCTTTAGCTAGATTAAACGCCATCTGCCACTCCTTGGCCCATCAGCCCATCTGATCGAGTTCCCGTTGTACTATGAGTTAACCTTCTTGACTGTCCACTAACATCACCAATTTTGGTGGCATCTGCTAACTTACCAACCATACCTCCTGTTTAACATCCAAATCATTTATTTAATGATGAAAAGGAGTGGACCCAGCACTGATCCTTGTGGCACACTGCTGGCCACAGACCTCCAGTCTGAAAAGTAACCCTCCACCACCACCCTCTTCTACCTTCGAGCCAATTGATAGAAAGAGATAAAAGGGTGAGATGGAAGCTGTTGGGAATTTTCCCCCCACTCAGAACCTGGAATATAGTGCCTGTAAGGGTGATTGAGTCACAAACTCTTGTAACATTTGTGTGGAGTTTGCACATTCTCCCTGTGTCTGCGTGGGTTTCCTCTGAGTGCTCCGATTTCCTCCCACAGTCCAAAGATGTGCATGTTAGGGTGGATAGGCCATGCTAAATTGCCCATAGTGTTGAGGGATGTGTAGGTTAGGTGGGTTATAGGGTCATGTGTCTGGTGGGATACTCTGAGTGCCAGTGTGGACTTGGTGGGCCAAAGGGCCTGTTTCCACGCAGTAGGGGTTCTGTTCTTATTCTTCATTTAAGCATGGGATTGAGGGAGGCGTGTTGAGATGGATTGAAAACTGGTTGGCAGAGAAAAAGCAAAGAATACGATTTAATGGGTCCTTTTTCAAATTGACTGGCAGTAATTAGTGGGGTGCCATGGGGATCTGCGCTGGACGAGAGCTATTCACAATATATATTAATGATTTGGATGAGGGAACAAAATGTAACATCTCTAAGTTTGCAGATGATACAAAGTTAGGTGGGAGGGTGAACTGTGACGAGGATGCAGAGATCCTTCAGCAAGATCTGGACAGGTTGGGTGAGTGGGCAAATCAATGGCAGATGCAGTATAATTTGGGTAAAAGTGAGGTTATTCACTTCAGAAGCAAAAACAAGAAGGCAGATTACTACCTGAATGGCTGTAAATTGGGGGAGGGGATGGTGCAGTGGGATCTGGGTGTCCTTGTGCACCAGTCGCTGAAGGTAAGCATGCAGGTGCAGCAGGCAGTAAAGAAGGCAAATGGTCTGTTGGCCTTCATTGTGAGAGGTTGTGAGTACAGGAGCAGGGATCTGTACAGGGCCTTGGGGAGACCACACCGGGAATATTGTGCGCAGTTTTGGTCTCCTTTTCTGAGGAAGGATGATCTTGCTCTCAAGGGAGTGTAGCAAAGGTTTACCAGGCTGATTCCAGGGATGGTGGGTCTGACGTATGAGGAGAGATTGACTCAGTTAGGATTGTTTTCTCCAGAGTTCGGACGAATTGGGGGGGTGGGGGAGTGATGTGGGATCTCAGAGAATTGTAGACAGGATTGGACAGGGTAGATGCAGGGAGGATGTTCCCGATGGTGGGTGTGTCCAGAAGCAGCAGTCGCAGTATGAGGATTCAGGGTAGACCATTCAGGACGGAGATGATGAGACATTTCTGCACCCAATGAGTGGTGAGCCTGTGGGATTCCTTACCACAGGAAGTAGTTGATGCCAAATCATTTAATATTTTCAACAGGCAAGTAGATACAGCGCTTGGGGCGAATGGGGTCAAAGGTTACGGGGAGAAAGCAGGATTAGGCTGTTGTGTTGGACGATCAGCCATGACCATGAAGAATGGCAGAACAAGCAAGAAGGGCCGAATGGCCTCCTCCAGCTCCTGTCTTCTATGTTTCTATGTTAAATATTTTGATATTCACTTGCATTGCCATAGTGCTATGGGACAAGGGCTGGAAAATGGGATGAATGTAGTTAGCTTTTTATTAACTGTTCTGGACTTGACAGCCTGAGTGCCCTCTTTATATGCTGTAAATGTCTTCAAAAGCCCCCGTGTTGGGATTTTAGACGCGGTCAGATCTTAGACACATTCATGGAGTGAGGATAAATATTCCCCAGGAGGCCAGTGAGGAAGGTCCTGCTCTTCCTTGAACAGTGATACTGTTGGTTTCTCATCCCTGAGCTGTCAGACCGCGAGTTTCACTCTCAACTCAGTGATATAGGTGTAGCACCTTCCTCAGTCCTCAGCTGGAAGGGGCAGCCTGGATCAGGGCTCGGATATCTGGTTTGGTCCTGAAACCCAGACCTTTGTTACCGTAAAGGATTTGTTGTCACTGAGACGGACTCACCTATGTTGTAACTAAACCGGAATCTTTGGGAGTGGCTGCTGTTGTCTGAATGGAAATGCAGGTAAATTTGGACACCAAAGGAAAAGGGAGTGCGATAGGACTGTCCTTGCCTGAGGCTCCCAGTCAGAGACTCTCGTACAGTTCTGCTGTCCATCTGGTTCCTGACTCCAATATTGACCCAGTCATGATCCTTCTCCACATTGAACGCTTTGACTGTGATCACTGCAGCTGGAGACCCAAACATCCAGAAACTATCACAGACACAGTCGCAGAGACAGTCATAGGCACACGTATGGTCACAGGCACAGAGACAGGTACAGGCACAGAGACAGATACAGATGCATCGCAGATACAGGCACAGAGACATATACAGCTACAGTCGCAGATACAGGCACAGAGACAGGTACAGGCACAGAGACAGATACAGGCACAGAAGCAGATACAGAAACAATCACAGATACAGTCACATATACAGGCACAGGTCCAGAGACGGATACAGATACGTCACAGATACAGGCACAGAGACAGATACAGATACAGTTGCAGACACAGGCACAGAGGCAGTCACTGGCATGGACACAGGTACAGGGACAGAAACAGGCACAAATACAGATATAGTTGCAGATGGTCATGGATTGATACAGTCGCAGACACAGACATTGTTGCTGACACAGTCACATTCACATAAATATGGTCACAGATACAGTCACCGACACAGATACAGTTACAAAGACAAATACAATGACAGGCACAGATACAGACTCAGTAACAGGTGCAGACGCAGATACCCTAGGGCTGTCTCAAGAGGATTTCTCTCCAGCACTGTGTGCCTGAAGTCTTGCTGTGCTAGAGCTTCAGGGCTGCTGGAGGTGCAATTCGATGCTCACTGCTACTGAGATGGCACACTTTCCAAATGTGTCGGTTCAGAAGGAAAAAGCAGTAAACCTTGTGAATGACACATATTGATGTGACTCGTCTTGTATTTTTAAAAGTAGAGCTCTGACATGAACAGTATGTTCAATCCCAAATATCTCTCTGATGAAGGGTCTAGGCCCGAAACGTCAGCTTTTGTGCTCCTGAGATGCTGCTTGGCCTGCTGTGTTCATCCAGCCTCACATTTCATTATCTTGGAATTCTCCAGCATCTGCAGTTCCCATTATCCCCAATCCCAAATATCACCTGTTTTGATTGTTTTTCCCATTAGGGGGTGATGTAGACACAGATAATGGGAGCACCAAAGAAAGGTGAGTCTGTAGAACTATGAACCAGCCGCTCTGATGAAGGGTCTAGGCCCGAAACGTCAGCCTTCCTGCTTCTCTGATGCTGCTTTGCCTGCTGTGTTCATCCAGATGCACACCTTGTCATCTCAGAAAAGGAGATAGGTGCATTTCACTCAGCCGCTTGTTAATAGGCTCCTGTCACTTCCTGGTGTCCAGATTGAATCATGCCTTCTCCAGTCTCACTGTGAGCAAATGTACAAGTCACTGGCCCTTCCCTCCCAGCTACTGTGTTATATCATCAAATATTAATCTTTATGTTCAATTCATACATCAAACCTTTCAAAGTGCAGAGAGTGAGGGTGTCTGTCAGATCATCGGACAACCTCATTCTATTCAGGTCTCTGCACAAAGTAGATCACAAAAGGGATTTACCTGAATGATGCTGGGGACTTGTGAAGGTCGGGGATTAGTGCAAGAACAGTGAGCACAGTTTTCACACGTTGATTGAATACACACCCGCAGAGTAAAGAAAACTTGATGTGACCCCTGAGCCTGAGATGACAAGGTGTAGATCACAGTGGGCCAAGCAGCATCATAGGAGCAGGACGCTTGAGTCTGCCTTGTTGAGGAAGGACAGTACTCTGTGGGATCCGTGTGAAACTTGACTTTGGACCAGGATTTTGCAGTTTGAAAGCCAATTTCACGGCACCAGCAATTGCATGTAGAATGCGAGGGAAGCCTCTCTCAGGGTCTAACAGTGGCAGTGAGAGAGAGGGCTGCTTCTAAGCTTCCTCTAGTGAAACTCTGGACCTGCCTTGACCCGTACCTTTGTCCCTGTGACGGGGCAGTGAATCCTGCGAGAAAAGCCCCCAGATTTTTACGGCAACACTTTCAGAAGAAAGATGGACATTCCAGTGAGATGTTGGAAGTAGATAAATGTGAGGTGCTGCATTTTGGGCAAATCAGGGCAGGGCTTATACATAAATATAAAACAGTAAGATCCTGGGGAGTGTTGTCAAACAAGGAAACCTTGGAGTGCAGGTCTATAGTTCATTGAAAGTGGAGTCACAGGTAGATAGGATAGTGAAGCTGTTTGGTATTCTTGCCCATCTTGGTCAGTACATTGATATTAAGAGTTGGGAACTCATATTCAGTCTGTGCGGGACATTGGTTGGGCCACTATTGGAATACTGCATGCAACTCTGGTCTCCCTGCTATAGGAAGGGTGTTTATCAGAGTCGAAAGGGTTAGAACAGATTTACAAGGATGTTACCAGGGTTGGAGGGTATGAGCTACAGGGAGAGGCTGAATAAGCTGGGGCTATGTTCCCCAGAGCGTTGGAGGCTGAGGGATGACCTTGTAGAGATTTATAAAATCCTGAGGGGCTTGGATAGGGTGAATAGTCACAGTCTTTTTCCCAGGGTGGGGCAGTCCAAAACTACAGGGCCAAAGGTTTAAGGTGAGAGAGGGGAAGATATTAAAGGGACCTGAGGGGTGACTTTGTCACACAGAGGGTGGTGTGTGTATGGAACGAGCTGCCAGAGGAAGTGGTGGAGGCTGGTACAGTTACAACATTTAAAAGGCATCTGGGTGAGGACATGAATAGAAAGGGTTTAGAGGGATATGGGCTAAATGCTGGCAAATGGGACTAGTTGGACTGAGGGGACTGTTTCTGTGCTGTGTGTCTCTATGAATCCATGATCATCTGAGAGAACCAAAAAACTGGGACAGGAAACCAGCAGTAAGCACCCACCTGTAGTTTTAATCTATAATTATGTGCATGGATTTATAGTGCTTTTCCTGCTGTTTGGGACCGGTATTCACCGATTAATGCCTTTACCAAGGCCAGTTACAGAACAATAAACTTGGCCTCTTACTTTTTTAAAAAAACTGGAGAAAATCTACCTGGCTAATTCTTTACAAGCAGCAAGTAAACTGTTAAATTCACACATACTGGATCAGCTAATCCCTCTTCTGCTTACCTATTTGGTTCAGCAACTACGCCAATTCTCTCAGATAACATTGTGTGAACTTTAAGAATTAAATAGTCCTCATTTGACTGATACTCTGAATCAAAGAAGTAGCCCCTTTTGACCTAGGAGCCTAGGTTGGGCTGGTTGACTGCAGTGGCATCACAGGCTGGTCTCATCGTTTGATCTGCACCAGGCAGCAAGGGGTGAGGTAAGGGCTGAAGTGCGGATGCTGGCTGTTCCCTGCAGCAGCTTGTATTCACCCAACATCATTAATGTATGGATATGCTGATGTGACTGTGACCCCAGTGTCACTCAGATAGTCGCCGGAACATTGGACATCTACCAGCCAGAGTGAGCAATCTGCAACATGGGTGTGTGTTCCTGATACTGCATGAGACACTGTGCTTTATTCTGCTGTCAGGAATCCAGCAACACCATCACCTTAAACCTGAATAGATCCAGTGGAATCAATGTTTCACAATCACAAAACCACAGAATCCCTGCGGCACAGAACCAGGTCCATCATGCCTGACCTGATAAATCATCAAACATAGCTGTAATCCACTTCACTGCCTCTGAAATGAGGATAAGAACTTTTCAATTTTTGATTTAGTCCATATGGAGTGCTTGGGGGAAATGCCATTGATCCTCTTTCTGGTCAAACGCATACGAGAGATGGGGACTGAGGGTCCCCCCGGCACATTTAGATGAGGAAAGGTAGGAGGAGTGGGGCCTACACTTCAGCGTGGACTGGTTGGGTTGAACAGCCCATTTCTCAGCCATGTACCCTATCGGTCGCAGCTGGGGCCACCTGCAGGCCTCTGTCATGTCAATTTGCTCAAACCAAGCTCATGAAATAACTCCACAAGACAGCAAGGCTTCCAGAATGTTCCAAGACTCTTAACTCACAGGGACAGTTCTCTGGAGGGACAATCAAGCTCGTTCTAGAAAGATGTAACAAGGTGTGGAGCCGGATGAACACAGCAGGCCAAGCAGCATCAGAGGAGCAGAAAGGCTGGCGTTTCGGGCCTAGCCCCTTCTTCAGAAACTCTCATTCTAGAAAGGCTGGTTCAGGTGGAAATAGCTGACATAATGCAAGTGGTACTGAATTGATTTCCTGTTATGTGCCAGCGCTACGTTTAGTGACTTCAATCAAACCAAATGATATAAATTCATTGGCCCACAAGTGTAACTTAGTTTTAGTCCATGGGGGGATTCCAATTTCAGTCTCCGTGTTTTTTTTTATCCTATCCCTTATTTTGTCCCAAACCCACGTCAGCTCCTGGACCATCTCAGAGACAGCGAGAGTCTATAATTTCCAAAATGGCTTGACTCCCTGATGGAAATGAGCCAGAAATCAGAGAAATTTGCTCAATAGCCATTTGAGGTTTGCCTCTGAGGTTTCGAACCGTACTATTACACAGTAAAGATGAGCATCCATTCCACTGATTGTGTGTAGGATCTGTAAACCAGTAGCTAAATGAGCCTCACCTCCTTGCTCCTTTCCTGTAGCCTTCCAAATGTTCCTTTTAAAGGATGCAAATGTTTTGTTTGAATTTGCCTCCATTTGGAGGTAGATTTAGATTTAGGGTTTATTGTCACATCTACCCAATCACAGACATACAGGAGTACAGTGGGAAGTATATAATGTTGCTACATATGGTACTAACATTATACCTAGGTACAAACCTCAGATACAAAATAGATAAATAAGGGAAAAAGAAAGTTACATTGCATTGCAGATTATAGTAACTCTCTGAAATGAAGAAGCTATCTCTACTCTGTTTCTTTTCACAATAACCTTAAATCTGTGAACTCTAGAGACCCACCATTTGTCAACACAAACCATCTCTCTTTATTTACTTCATCAAACCTTTTGACATTTTGGATAGCTCAGTGACTCTTTCCTGATGTTTTTCCACCTAATTCCAACTTCCTTGGGTCTTTCCACATAACCAAATGTGTATCATTACTGGAGTTAATGTGCTCATCCTCCTCTGAACCCTATCTACAACCTGAAGCCCACTAAAGGCTGAGTCCCGGACTGGTCCATCTGAGACCGAATCAATGATTTATAAAGGTTCAGTATACATCTTTACTTTTGTTGTAGTCAGGCATAGATTCTAGTTTAGGCAACCCCGGGCACAATTCCATGGTGCCCCAAAAGGTGGCACTGTGGCACTGTGGCTCAGTGGGTAGCTCTGCTGCCTCACAGCACCAGGGACCCGGGTTCAATTCCACCTGTGGGTGACTGTCTGTGTGGGGTTTGCACATTCTCTCCCCGTGTCTGCGTGGGTTTCCTCCGGGTGCTCTGGTTTCCTCCCACAGTCCAAAGATGTGCAGGCTGGGTGGATCGGCCATGCTAAATTGCCCATAGTATCCAAGGATATTTAGGTTAGGTGAGTCAGACATGGGAAATGAGGGGTATGGTTCTGAGTGGGATGCTGTCGGAGGGGTGGTGTGGATTTGTTGAGCAGAATGGCCTGTTTCCACACTGTAGGGATTCTATGATCTATGAAACATCTGACATTCTGGCATAAAGCTACCTCTCTCGCCTTCAATCACTCGCTCTGTGTCCTGGAGTCTTCAGTCAATTTGTTCTGTGTGTGAAATGCACAGCAACATCCGAATGTACACAGCCCAGGGCTACGTGTATAAGTCTGAGGTATTATAAATATTTAGAGTTGTAAATGAACTTCAAGACATCTGACTCAACAAGAACCCAATTTTTGTGGTTTATTGTAAACGGGGCCATGCTGCATTAACTTTTGTGGTCTAGCATCTATTTATTAACAATGTGGAATATGCCCATCACTCACCAGTGAACCATCGAGAGATGTATGACATTGACTCAGTAACTCCACATGCACTCACCATCAATGCTGACGTCTTCGGTCAACTTGAGGAACCAGTAGACATCCTGATTGGGTGGGTAGGGCTTTGGGTAGTTGGGTCTCTGGATAAGTGCTGAGTTAGTATGAACACGGAGTATTAGGCAGGCAAAGTGGTCCTGAGAGGAAGGACAGAGTCGCCTGAGATCAAACTCCCCAATGCCGGCAGCATTCTGAGACATATGGACAACAATTGAACCGTTAAAAAATGTAAACAGAAGATCTGGTGGGACAGTGATTCAGGGCGAAGAGGGTTAACACTGAACAAAGTGGAGCTCTCCAAGCATCGGTCATCTGAAGGGTGTATTTCCATGCTTTATGAGCCTATGGGTCTGAGCCGGCCATTTGATGGATTTCACCCTGGGGATATTGGATATTGTAGGAGCCAGTCAGTGCCTGAAACCTGTTCCACCATTTGATGGGAGTGTGGTCGATCCATATCTTAACTCCATACATCTGCCTTGGAAATATGTCCACCTCACAAAAATCTATTCGACTCAGATCTAAATGGATCATTTCGCCTCCTTTCGTTTGAAGGTCTCTGTCCTGGCATCTCTCCGAATGGCTCAGATTTCAAACTGTATTTCTTTTGTGCTTGATATCCTCACCAGGGGAAAGGTTTCCTCTCTACCAAGCTTTCAAACTCCTACCAACCCCCATCAATTGCAGCTAAGAAGAATTTAATATATACAATTGCTCCTTGACAGCTAACTCTTGGTGTTCTGGTAACATTCTGCTGAAAACCTTCCTCCCTAACTCGAACGTGAGCTTTTGAAAGAGCGGGGGAGGAGGGTATGTGCTGGGGAGGGGAGGAGTGGGGAGGAGGAGGGTATGGAGTGGGGAGGGGAGGAGCTGGGGAGGAGGAGGGTATGGCGTGGGGAGGAGAGGAGTGGGGGAGGGGTGGAGTGGGGAGGAGGAGGGTATGGAGTGGGGAGGAGAGGAGTGGGGAGGGGGAGGGTATGGAGTGGGGAGGAGAGGAGTGGGGAGGGCGAGGGTATGGAGTGGGGAGGAGAGGAGTGGGGAGGGGGAGGGTATGGAATGGGGAGGAGAGGAGTGGGGAGGAGGAGGGTATGGAGTGGGGAGGAGAGGAGTGGGGAGGGGGAGGGTATGGAGTGGGGAGGAGAGGAGTGGGGAGGGGGAGGGTATGGAATGGGGAGGAGAGGAGTGGGGAGGAGGAGGGTATGGAGTGGGGAGGAGAGGAGTGGGGAGGGGGAGGGTATGGAGTGGGGAGGAGAGGAGTGGGGAGGGGGAGGGTATGGAGTGGGGAGGAGAGGAGTGGGGAGGAGGAGGGTATGGAATGGGGAGGAGAGGAGTGTGGAGGGGGAGGGTATGGAGTGGGAAGCAGAGAAGGGGTGAGGGGGAGGCCATGGAGTGAGTAAGGGGTAGGGTAAGGAGTGTGATGGGCAAGAGTATGGAGTGGGCGATGGGAGTGGGCGTGGGGCAGGGTATGGAGCAGGGAAGAGGCAGGGTAAGGAGTCAGGGTGAGACAGGGTAAGGAGTGGGGGGTGGGGCAGGGCAAGGAGTGGGGGTGGGGCAGTTTACGGAGTAAGGAAGGGGCAGGGGAAGGTAAGAAGTGGGGTGGGGCAGGGTACGGAGTAGGTTTGGGGCAGGGTACGGAGTAGGTTTGGGGTAGGGTAAGCTGTGGGGAAGGGATAGGGTAAGGAGTGGGTGTGGGGCAGAGTAAGGAGTGGGGGTGGAGCAGGTTAGGGAGTGGGGGCTGGGCAGGGTTACGGGTGGGGTGGGACAGGATAAGGAGTCAGGGTGAGGCAGAGTAAGGAGTGGGGGCAGGTAAAGTGTGGCGAAGGAGGAAGAGCAGGGAGGGTTTATTGGCTTCTGGCTGAGAGAGGAGTCAGGCCAGGGCTGCTGGTTGGAGGGAATGTGCTGGGTGAACGTGGTTTCTGGGGATGTGTGGTTGGGAAAGGTTGAGGCGTGAGTTAATCCTGGAATCTGCTCAGTGGTTCCTCATGGATTAGACTGTGTGTCTAACATTCCAACATTTCCTGATTGACTTCCATCAGGACCATCCCAGTCTTGGGTTTCTCTGAAGGCTGATTGTCATTGGAGGCGTCGCTGGTGATTGGTGGGGGTACGGTTCAGTGACCGTTCGGGGAGAGTATCTGGCTGTAACAAAAACAGAAGTTGCTGGAAAAACTCAGCAGGTCTGGCAGCATCTGTGGAGGAGAAAACAGAGTTAATGCTTTGGGTTCGGTGACCCTTCCTCAGAACACCCTGTGACAGGGTGACCAGCCTGACACTGCAGAGCCCTTTCAGAACTGTTAGCGTACAGCTCACATCCTGACCTCCCACTGCCCAGTGCTGGGATCCCAGTGATGTACTGAGTACTCCCTTTCCCACTGGGGAGATCAGTGGTGGAGGATACCATACACAGCTCTCCCATGCAACCCCAGGTATCAATTGGGCTTTAGCCCGAATCCCCCAGCCCTTTAAGGCGTTTATAAAAAGGCTGCTTCGAAATTTCGACTTGCACTGCAACCCCATGCCCCTGATCTTTGAGGTCTGAGGTTCCCCTTGTGGGTCTGGCTCTCAGGCTTGGACATGGATAGGCCCAAGCAGTGGGCTGTATGTGGGAGATTGTTCCTGGTTGCCTGCCCCTCTGCCATGGTTACAGTTATGGTCATACCCAGCAATCCTTGGAGAGAGAGAGCACACAGTGCCCACTGATATAAACCCCAGCCCCTGGTGACCATCAGGTGCTGCAGGAGCTCGGTTACATCATCCACAAAAACTATCGTTTACTTTAAAGGTAGTAAATTCCCTTGAAACCTCAGTTTTTGTCTTGATGCCTGTTTGCGCTCATTTTGTTTTATTCAGTTATCTAAAAATGCCTGATTGCAATAGACGCCAGTCTCTCCCTTATTACATAAAGGCACTGCTTTTAATTTGACATTTCTTATGACTTTATATTAATGTTAGCTTTGAAATTTTGATTTTTAGGTTTAGTGCCCTGATAAGGAGCTGTCGGATCTGATTTGGTTTAATTTAGTGAATTGGTTTCTATTGAAAGTAGCAAGAAAGCAGAATGTGCGAGTTGGCCTGCTGTGTTCATCCAGCTCCACACTTTGTTATCAAGCATGTGTGAGTTGCTGGCTGTCCCAGGCAGTTACCGTCGCACCAGGGTATCCCTGCAGAGGGTGCTCATGCTGTCTGCTGGCATGCCATGGCTTTCATTGGCACAGCAGTGGGAGGGGAATCGCCAATCCCCAAAATGACATTTAATTTAAAATTCTGTAAGTTTGCTTTGAAATACTGACTCCTGCTCTGGAGCATCTTGGGGGCTGCCCAACCCAATTTTGGCTGAATTTGGTCAATTGCTTTTATTAGGGGATTGGTAGCTTTGAACCACCTCAACCCACTGGGCACCAATGCTGGGTGGGGGGAAGTGATGGCTTAGTGGTTATTGGCACCAGGTTATTAATCCAGAGACCCAGGGAATGTTCTGGAAACCTGTGTTCAAATCTCATCATGACAGACGGTGTAATATGGGTTCAATAAAAATCTGGAATTAAGAGTCTAATGATGACCATGAATCAATTGTCAGGGGAAAAAAAATACTAATGTCCTTTAGGGAAGGAAACTGCCAACGTTACCTGGTCTGGTCTACATGTGACTCCAGACCCACAGCAATGTGGTTGTCTCGGGGATAGCAAGAACTAGTCAGAGATAACGCAGTGTGGAGCTGAAGGAACGCAGCAGGGCCAGGCAGCATCAGAGGAGCAGGAAAGCTGACGTTTCAGGTCAGGACCCTTCCTCAGAAGACTGGTCTCTGAGCATTAAATAAAAACGGAAAGAACTGCAGATATTGTAAATCCTTTAGACCCTTCCTCATTTCTAAGGATGGCAGTTTCCTTCCCTAAAGGACATTAGGCTCTGAGAAAGGGTTACCGGACCCGAAACATTAACTCTGATTTTTTTCTTCACAGATGCTGCCAGACCTGCTGAGCTTTTCCAGAAACTTTGTTTTTGCTCTGGGCATTAAATGCTGGCCTAGCCAGTCACACTCCCATTCCATGAATAAATTTAAAAGGTGCCCAATGAGACATATATTTGCCTCATTTTGCCCCAACTCACCCAGAACTGAGGGGGTATGAGAGGAAATCTCAGGCCCAGGATTCCCCATTTTCCAAAGATCTGACCCTCACACTACCGCTGATCTGTGTGTTCTTACCTTTGCAGTTTGGTGTTCCTGAGCTTTCACCATGATCTTCATCACACTCTGTTTCTGTGTTCTCACAGCGATGGCCATTCACATCTGAGAAGCATATCACAGGGTTAGGGACCACAGGAGACTGTGTCTCTCACTATAGAAACCTGCCAGGATGCTGAACCCAGGACCAAGGCTGCAGTCTGAAGTTCACAGAAATTCCTAAAAGGATTTACAGACTGAAGCTTATTTTCATGGTGGGATTGCAATGTCAGAGTTTCCGAAGGCTGTATCTGTTGGGACTGGTGAGAATGGAACTGCCTGGAACGTAGGAAGAGGAGCCGTGGAAAAATCCTTTAATTATTCACGATATGGGCCAACGTTTAATACCCATCCCTAGTTATCCCTTGAGGAGATGGTGGTGAGCTGTCTTCTTGAGCAGCTGCAGTCCACCTGCTGTGGGTTGATCCACAATGCCATCAGGGAGGGAATTCCAGGATTTTGACCAGCGACAGTGTACTTCCAAGTCAGGATGGTGAGTGGCTTGGAGGGGTACCTGCAGGGGGTGGTGTTCCCATGTGCCTGCTTCTGTTGTCCTTCTAGATGGAAGTGGTCGTGAGTTTGGAAGGTGCTGTCTGAGGATCTTCGGTGAATTTCTGCAGTGCATTTTGTAGATAGTACACACTGCTGCTACTGAGTGTCGGTGGTGGAGGGAGCGGATGCATGTGAATGTGATGCCAATCAAGCGGCTGCTTTGTCCTGGATGGTGTTGAGCTTCTAGAATGTTATTGGGGCTGCACCCATCCCGGCAAGTGGGGGGTATTCCATCACACTCCTGACTTGTGTCTTGTAGATGGTGGGCAGGCTTTTAGGAGTCAGGAGCTGAGTTACTTGCTTCAGTATTCTTCACCCCTGACCTGCTCTTGTAGACAATTAATCATCTGGCTGCTTCATTTCAGTTTTTAGTCAACAGGGGATTCACTCATCTCTCACATTGAAACTGATGGTGGCACTCAATTTTCACACCATGAGGCTCATTTCAGAAATCATCTAAAGACATGCTCAGAATGGCTCAGTAAGCAGCTGAGTGTAGTACTTTAGTACTAAAGTAGTGTCTTGTACTAAAGGGTGGGACAGTACCTCAGTTAGTGGGGGCTATTCAGACAGGTGATGCAGTGATAGGATTCTGGAGAGTTGCTGGATTCCCCAAGGGGGTGGGGTTGATTGGCTGAGTGCATGTGGATGTCCATTTGTCAGTTGTGAGTCTTAACCAGCAAGAAAAAAAAGGGTTCCAACCACTTGAGGGGCCATCACAAAAAAGTTCTCCTGGCGTACTGATGATTGCAGGGGGAAGCCACGGCCTCAGCTTCCTGATGTAGGAGTCTCCACATGGACCCCTGGGGCACTCGCGGTATAGCCAACTCACTCACAGGGGAAACAGCAAACAGGCCCCAGGCCTTCCAATAACCAGGTGTGGAGCTCCGGAACAATACGGCCCCCTGCAAACTGTGTGTGTGTGTGTGTGTGTGTGTGTGTGTGTGTGTGTGTGTGTGTGTGTGTATACGCGTGTGAGCGCATGGGAGTGTGTGTGCATGCGTGGGAGTGTGTGAGAGTGTGTGTGTACGCGTGGGAGTGTGTATGTGTGTATGCGCATGTGTGCGTGTACGTGTGTGTGTGTGCATGTGCGTGCGTGCATGTGCGTGTATGTGTGTGTGCGTTTGTGTGTGTGTGTATGTGTGTGTGCGTGTGGGAGTGTGTGTGTGTGTGCGCATGTGTGTGTGTCAGTGTGTGTGCGCGTGTGGGAGTGTGTGCGTGCATGCATGTGTGTGTGTGTGTACGTGTGTGTGCATGTGCGTGCATGTGTGTGTGTACGTGCATGTGCATGTATGTGTGTGTGTGCGTGTATGTGTGTGTGAGAGTGTGTGTACGCGTGGGAGTGTGTGAGAGTGTGTATGTGTGTTCATGTGCGTGCGCGTGTGTGTGCGTGCATGTGTGTGTGCATGTGTGTGCATGTATGTGCATGCACGTGTGTGTGTGAGTGTGTGCGTGCATGGGAGTGTGTGTGTGTATGCATGTGCATGCGTGTGTGTATGTGAGTGTGTGCGCGCATGGGAGTGTGTGTGTGCGCTTGTGTGTGTGAGTGTGTGTGTATGTGTGTGTACGCACCTGTCTCCATGCGTGTGCGTGTGTGTGTGTGAGCGTGTGTGTGCGCACCTGTCTCTATGCGTGTGTGTGTGTATATGCGTGTGTGTATGTGTGTGTACGTACCTGTCTCCATGCATGTTTGCGCATGCACCTGTCTCCGTGCGTGTGCGTGTGTGTGTGAGCGTGTGTGTGGTGTGTGTGCGCACCTGTCTCCGTGCGTGTGCGTGTGTGTGTGTGAGCGTGTGTGTATGTGTGTATGCGCACCTGTCTCCGTGCATGTGCATGTGCATGTGTGTGTGTGAGCGTGTGCGTATGTGTGTGTGCGCACCTGTCTCCGTGCGTTTGTGTGTGTGTGTGTGTGTGCGCACCTGTCTCCATGTGCGCGCGCATGCGCCTGTCTCCGTTCGTGTGCGTGTGCGAGTGTGTGTGTGAGTGTGTGTGTATGTGTGTGCGCGCACCTGTCTCCGTGCGTGTGCATGAATGTGTGTGTATGTGCGTGTGTGCACCTGTCTCCATGCATGTGCGCGCATGCGCCTGTCTCTGTGCGTGTGTGTGCATGTGAGTGTGTGTGCACGTGTGTGTGTGTGTGTGTGTGTGTGTGTGTGTTCATGTGTGAGCGTGTGTGCGTACCTGTCTCTGTGCATGTGTGCGCATGCACCTGTCTCCATGCGTGTGCGTTGCCTGTGTGTGTGTGTGTGTGTGTGTGTGTGTGTGCGTTCATGTGTGAGCGTGTGTGCGTACCTGTCTCTGTGCATGTGTGCGCATGCACCTGTCTCCATGCGTGTGCGTTGCCTGTGTGTGTGTGTGTGTGTGTGTGTGTGTGTGTGTGTGTGTGTGTGCCAGGAAACCAGCTAACTGATTCAGAGTTTCCCCCTGACAGACCGTTTGAACATCCCCCAGAGGTGAGTCAGTCTGCTCCCTGTGGCAATCCGAGTGACCATTTTCTAATTTCCTTTCCCATCTCATGGACACCCCACTTCATCCTTGAAGAGCTGCGTTCACATTCTGCATGCTCCTCTCTGTGCTCTCCATTCTCAGGTGTTCACCCTGTTCTCAGGGTTCACACATGGACAGAGGAAGACAAACAAGGATTTCTTTGTGAAGTTGTCCTTTCACCTTTAAACAGGCACCCATCAACTCTTTGATAATAAAATGTGAGGCTGGATGAACACAGCAGGCCAAGCAGCATCTCAGGAGCACAAAAGCTGATGTTTCGGGCCTAGACCCTTCATCAGAGAGGGGGATGGGGTGAGGGTTCTGGAATAAATAGGGAGAGAGGGGGAGGCGGACCGAAGATGGAGAGAAAAGAAGATAGGTGGAGAGAGTATAGGTGGGGAGGTAGGGAGGGGATAGGTCAGTCCAGGGAAGACTCCCCTCCCTACCTCCCACCTATACTCTCCTCTTCACCTATCTTCTTTTCTCTCCATCTTCGGTCCGCCTCCCCCTCTCTCCCTATTTATTCCAGAACCCTCACCCCATCCCCCTCTCTGATGAAGGGTCTAGGCCCGAAACGTCAGCTTTTGTGCTCCTGAGATGCTGCTTGGCCTGCTGTGTTCATCCAGCCTCACATTTTATTATCTTGGAATTCTCCAGCATCTGCAGTTCCCATTATCTCTGACCCATCAACTCTTTCCCTTGTAACACAGTTATGGACCAGAGCAGACCTCGTCAAACTATTTTAAGAAAGAAGGCTAGAGATTAACTTTTCTTAATTTTAAAGACAGATGAGAAATAGTGCATTCCCAATGTGATGTGACTTGTCAAACTACTCTGTGTTAAGTAAAACACAATTTATTTAAATACTACAGTTAAAATACAACCAAAAGAAACAGCAATTTAGAACAACTGAACTATTAGAAATCTTAACTGAATAATAGGTACAGTAGCTATTACTAATCAACTGTTCCAATATAGATTAGATTCCCCACAGCGTGGAAACAGGCTCTTTGGCCCAACAAGTCTACACCGCCCCTTGAAGCATCCCCCTGTAACCTACAAACCCCTGAATACTATGGGCAATTTAGCATGGCCGATCCACCTAGCCTGCACATCTTTGGACTGTGGGAGGAAACCAGAGCACCCGATGGAAACCCATGCAGACACGGGGAGAATGTGCAAACTCCACACAGACAGTTGCCCGAAGCGGGAATTGAACCCGGGTCCCTGGCGCTGTGAGGCTGCAGTGCTAACCACTGAGCCACCATGCCACCCTAGTTACAGGTAGTTACATCCCATAAAAACATCCCTTGACCAACAGGCAAGTTCACACACAGATTCTCACATGCAGTTCTCCAACCCAGGAGGAAAAAGATAAGGGGAAATTTCAGAGAAAGTCGCAGCTCGGAGACAATCACTGAAGGTCCCAACTCTTTTGAGATCCTAATGGCTTGTGCTTTAAATTAAACCTAAAAACTAAAAAAAAACTAGAATGCCAGGCCACACCCACGCTGTTACCATTGTTCCAGAAATCCCCAAAGCCTCACAAATTGGTGATTTCCTTAGGGACAGATCAGTGCTTCTACCTTATAGACCTCACCTCAAAAAGAAACCCAGGGAAAAATATGTCACAACAGGCTCAATTGTGAAGGAAATAGCTGAAGAGATAGTGGTACCATTTGTGGTAATCTTTCAGGAAACACTGCAGTCAGGGAGGGTCCCAGAGGGCTGGAAAATCACTAATGTAACCCCCCCCATTTAAGAAGGGAGTAAGGCAAAAGCGGGAAATTACAGGTTGATTAGTCAAATCTTGGTCGTTGCGAAGACTATGGAGCCCATTGTGAAGGATGATATTTCTGAATACTTGGAAGTGCATTGTAAAATAGGGCAAAGTCAGCATAGTTTCATCAAGGGGAGGTCATGCCTGACAAATCACATAGAATTCTTTGAGAGGGTAATGAGCAGGTTAGACAAAGGAGAGCCAGTGGATGTTATCTACTTGAACTTCCAGAAGGCCTTTGACGATGTACCGCACAGGAGGCTGCTGAGTAAGCTCAGGACCCGTGGTGTTAGAGGCAAGGTACTAGCATGGATAGAAGATTGACTGGCAGAAGGCAGAGAGCAGGGGAAAAAGGGTCCTTCTCAGAATGGCAGCCAGTGACTAGTGTTCTGCAAGGTCAGTGCCGGGACCCAACTTTTTATACATTAATGATCTAGATGAAGGAACTGAGGGAATTCTGGCTAAGTTTGCAGATGATACAAAGATAGGTGGAGGGATAGGCAGTGTTGACGAGGTGTGGAGGCTGCAGAAGGATTCAGTTAGGTTAGGAGAGTGGGTAAAAGACGTGGCAGATAGAGTACAGTGTGGGAAAGTGCAAGCTTATGCACTTTGGCAGGATGAATAGAGGCGTAGATTGCTTTCTAGATGGGGATAAAATTCAGAAATCTGAAGTGCAAAGGGGCTTGGGAGCCCTGGCCCAGGATTCTCTGAAGATGACCTTGCACGTTGAGTCAGTAGTTATGAAGGCAAATACAATGTTGGCATTTATTTTGAGAGGATTAGAATATAAAAGCAGGGACGTACTTCTAAGGCTTTATAAGGTTCTGGTCAGATCACATTTAGAGTACTGTGAGCAATTATGGGCCCCACATGAGTCCAGAGGAAGTTCACGAGAATGACCCCAGGAATGAAAGGCTTGCCATGTGAGGAACATTTGAGGATTCTGGTTCTATACTCAATGGGGTTTAGAAGGATGAGGGGGATCCACCTAAAACTTGCAGAGTTTTGAATGGCCCGGACGGAGTGGGTGTTGGGCAGATGTTTCCATTGGTAGGAGAGGCTAGGACCTGAGGGCACAGCCTTAGAGTAAAAGGAAGGCCCTTTAGAATAGAAAACAGGAGGAACTTCTTTAGCCAGAGAGTGGTGAATCTATGGAATTCATTGCCACAGAAGGCTGTGGAGGCCAGATCACTGGGTACAGATATAGATAGGTTCTTGATTGTTTTGGGGATCAAACGTAACAGGGAGAAGGCAGGGAATGGGGTTGAGGAACTCACCAATCATGATTGACTGGTGGAACAGACTTGATGGGCCAAAAGGAGCAGAAATTAGGCCAATGTCTTCTGGTCCTATGGCCTAAAATAATCTTTTAAAGTGACAGAGATAATGGGAGCTGCAGATGCTGGAGAATCTGAGACGACAAGGTGTGGAGCTGGATGAACACAGCAGGCCAAGCAGCATCGGAGGAGCAGGAAGGCTGATGTCTGGCGCCTAGACCCTTCTTCAGAAAGTGACAGCATTGTTACACGTTCCCTACACTGACTGACAGACGGAGTTGAGGGCCAAGTTTGTCTTCTCCACTTTTACGAACATTCCTGTACAATTTACTCTGTCCCATTTGTCCCCCGTCTTCCCTGTTTCGTGCGGAGACTGGGAAGTTGCTTTCGAAGCTCAACAACCTTGGCACCCCCTTCTTCAGTAACCAAGGCTTCAGCTCATTTTGGCTGTGAGATTGTGCCAACGTCTCTGGTATCGCCATGTTATTTATCATTATCTCCTCCAGTTTAGTGGCAACTTCCCGATATTCTGTAACTTTGGCAGAATCCCTTGCCTGGTAAACACAAATGCAAAATATTCCTTTGGAATCCAGACTGGCCCCCCTGTCTACATCAGTAGGTTTCTACTGGGCCTCAATCTCAACTCCATCGCTTTTAAAATTGTTAACAATAATACAGACGATGTGCTTACTAGCTACTGATTAATTTTACACCATCTCTTTGACTCTCATTTTGCCTATTTCTCACCCCTGCACATTCTATATTCATCCTGATACTCCCGTTGTATTATTAATCTGAATTTCACTGCATCACCCCACTCTCTCACTCCTTTATACCTTTGCATTTCAAGTTCTCCGGATCCAATTGGTAATTGAGACAGGAAGAAGGATGGAGAGAGAGTGAGAGATGGATAGCAAGTGAAGGATGAAGAGAGTGAGGGATGGAGAGAAAGTGGGGGGTGGAGAGAAAGTGAAGGATGCAGAGAGTGAGGGATGGAGAGAGAGTGAGGGGTGGAGGGAGTGAGGGATGGGGAGACAGTGAGGATGGAGAGAGTGAGGGATGTAGAGACAGTGAGGATGGAGAGAGTGAGGGATGAAGAAACAGTGAGGATGGAGGGAGTGACGGATGGACAGAGAGAGAGAGAGAGAGAGAGAGAGAGAGAGAGGGACAGACACCGAGTGAGAGAAGGAGGGAAATTGAGGGATGGACACTGGGTGAGAGAAACAGAGATCTTGATGGAGGCATGGAAGGAGATGGAAATGTTCAAATGAACTGATTTCTCCCAATGAAGGTCACTCTATATCTTTATCTGAGCAGGATGTAGTTCAGTGGTAGAATCCCTGTCTCTGAGCCAGCAGACTCAGGTTCAAGTTCTAGAGGTGTGTAAGAATATCTCTGTGCGGGTTGCTGAAGATAACTTAAAATTAAAGTGAGGGATATCCCCGTCTGGAAAGCAGTGAAGCAGTACATGGCACAGAGAATCGACAGTGTGTCCATTTTCAGACGATCCTCAGGCTGCTGTAAGCCAGGAGCTATCTGTATTTATAGCCTATAGCTGTATAAACAACTACCCAGCACAGTGCGTTGAAACAACTTTCCAACATTTGAAATGAAATGTTATGCAAACAAGCTACAACAGTTTATTCTATCCAAATGTCAAATTCTTTGGGGCCACAGTTATGTTGTACACGTACAGGAGGTGGTTTCGATAACAGCACATGAACCTGCTGAGCAAAGGCCGAGACACTTCAAGAGCATGATCTGCTGTAATCACACACATCATTGTCACGGACCATTAACAATAACTCACAACCTTCTCACTGCTCCTTAGGCCATTATCAGAAAAACACCTCTCACTAAACTCATCCTCACACACCTGGTGTGACACTGGGCTGTGGGTCAGTGTTGAGGGGGAATGTGTCCGGTGTGACACTGGGCTGTGGGTCAGTGTTGGGGGGGAATGTGTCAGGTGTGACACTGGGCTATGGGTCAGTTTTGGGGGGGAATGTGTCTGGTGTGACACTGGGCTGTGGGTCAGTGTTGAGGGGGAATGTGTCAGGTGTGACACTGGGCTATGGGTCAGTTTTGGGGGGGAATGTGTCTGGTGTGACACTGGGCTGTGGGTCAGTGTTGGGGGGGAATGTGTCTGGTGTGACACTGGGCTGTGGGTCAGTGTTGGGGGGGAATGTGTCTGGTGTGACACTGGGCTGTGGGTCAGTCTTGGGGGGGAATGTGTCTGGTGTGACACTGGGCTGTGGGTCAGTCTTGGGGGGGAATGTGTCCGGTGTGACACTGGGCTGTGGGTCAGTGTTGGGGGGGAATGTGTCCGGTGTGACATTGGGCTGTGGGTCAGTGTTGGGGGGGAATGTGTCTGGTGTGACACTGGGCTGTGGGTCAGTGTTGGGGGGGAATGTGTCTGGTGTGACAATGGGCTGTGGCTCAGTGTTGGGGGGGAATGTGTCTGGTGTGACACTGGGCTGTGGGTCAGCGTTGGGGGGGAATGAGTCCGGTGTGACACTGGGC